>NC_045435.1:172966230-173021630 GCF_002776525.5 Piliocolobus tephrosceles | reverse complement strand
TCATCTCACAGAGTTACAACTTATTCTTCATGAAGCAGTTTGCTGACCGTGTATTCGTGGAATTTGCAAAGGGATATTTGGGAGCGCATTGAGGCCTATGGTGAAAAAGGAATTATGCTCAGATGAAAACTGGAAAGAAGCTTTCTCCGATACTGCTTTCTGATGTGTGAATTCATCATACTGTGTTTCACCTTTTCCTTCTTGTAGCAGTTTGCTAAAAGTGTTTTCGTGGATTCTGGAAAGTGATATTTGGGAACGCATTGAGGCCAATGGTGAAAAGAAAAATATCCTCAGATAAGAACTGGAAAGAAGCGTTCTGAGAAAGTGCATTGTGATGTGTGAATGCAACTCACAGAGTTACACTTCTCTCTTCAGTCATCAGTTTGCTGACACAGTTTTCTTGAAACCTGCAACGGGATACATCTTAGCTCAATGAAGCTTATGGTATCAAAGGAAATATCCTCAGATAAAGACTAGAAAGAGGCTTTCTTAGAAACTTCTTTGTGATGTGTGAATTCATCTCACGGAGTTAAACTTACGTTTCATGGAGCAGTCGATTAACACTGTCTTTGAGGAACCTGACAAGGGCTACCTTGTGTCGCATTGAGGCCTACTCTGATCAAGGAAATATCCTCAATTTAAAACGTGAAAGAAGCTTTGTGAGAAACTTCTTTTTGATATGTGAATTCATCTCACAGAGTTACAACTTAGTCTTCATGAAGCAGTTTGCTGACCATGTTTTTGTGGAATCTGCAAAGTGATATTTGGGAGTGCATTGAGGCCTATGGTGAAAAAGGAAATATCCTCAGATAATAGCTAGAAAGAAGCTTTCTCAGAAATTGCTTTCTGATGTGTGAATTCATCATACAGAGTTTCACCTTTCCCTTCTTGGAGCAGTTTGCTAGCACTGTTTTCGTGGATTCTGGAAAGTGATATTTTGGAGCTCATTATGGGCTATGGTGAAAAAGGAAATATCCTCAGATAAAGACTGGAAAAAAGCGTTCTGAGAAACTGCGTTGCCATGTGTGAATGCAACTCAAAGAGTTACACTTTTCTCTTTGGTCATTAGTTTGCTAACACAGTTTTCTTGAAATCTGCAATGCGATATTTCTTCACGCAATGAAACTTATGGTGTCAAAGGAAATATCCTCAGATAAAAGCTAGAAAGAAGCTTTCTTAGAAACTTCTTTGTGATGTGTGAATTCATCTCACAGAGTTACAACTTATTCTTCATGAAGCAGTTTGCTGAGCGTGTTTTCGTGGAATCTTCAAAGTGATATTTGGGAGCGCGTTGAGGCCTATGGTGAAAAAGGAAATATCCTCAGATAAAAACTGCAAAGGAGCCTTCTGGGAAACTGCATTGCGATGTGTGAATGCAACCCACAGAGTTGCACTTTTCTCTTCAGTCATAAGTTTGCTAACACAGTTTTATGAAATCTGCAATGGGATACTTCTCAGCGCTACGCATCTTGCAGTGAGAAAGGAAATATCCTCCGATAAAAACGTGAAAGAAGCTTTCGGAGAGATTGCTTTCTGATATGTGACTTCATCTCACAGTGTTACAGTAGTATTTCGTGCAGCCGTTTTTTTGCACCGTCTTTGTGGATTCTGAGAACCGATATTTCGTATGGGTTTGAAAAGTCTAAGGAGAAAGGAAGTATCCTCCGAGAAAAACCGGAATGATGCTTTCTGAGAGACTGCTTTGTGATGTGTGAATTCATTTCACAGGGTTACACTAGTCTTTCATGGATGAGTTTGCTAGCACTGATTTTGTGGAATCTCAGAAGTGACATCTTGGATATCGTTGATTCCCATGCTGAATAATGAAATCTCCTCAGAGAAATCTGGAGAGAAGCCTTCTCAGAAACTTCTTGGTTGTGGGTGAATTCAGCTCACACAGTTTCCTCATTGTTTTCATTGAGAAGCTTCCTAAGAGTGTTTCCGCAGAATCTGCAATAAGACACAGGGAGGCGCTCCGAGACCACAAATAACCTCAGCTCCCAAAGAAAGCCACTTTCTGAGAAAATGCTCTGTGACATGTGAATTCAACTCACCGAGTTACAGCTGTATTTCGTGAAGCCATTGTCTAACCCCATTTTTGTGGAATCTGAGAACTGATATTTCGGATCCCTTTGAAGACTACAGGGCCAAAGGAAATATCCGCCGATAAACATGAGAAGGAAGCTTTCTGAGAAACTTCTTTGTGATCTGTGAATTCCTCTCACAGAGTTTCACCATTATCCCCAGGAAGCCGTTCGCTAAGACTGTTCTCATGGAATTTGCAAAGTGATATTTGGGAGCCCAGTGAGGGCTATGGTGAAAAGAAAATATCCTCAGATTATAACTAGAAAGAAGCTTTCTGAGAGATTGCTTTCTGATGTGTGAATTCATGACACAGAGTTTCACTTTTCCCTTCGTGTAGCAGTTTGCTAACACTCTTTTCGTGGATTATGGAAAGTGATATTTGGTAGCTCATTGAGGTCTAGGTTAAAAAGGGAAATATCCTGAGTTAAAAAATGGAAAAAAGCGACCTGAGAAACGGCATTGCCATGTGTGCATGCAACTCACAGAGTTACAATTTTCTCTTCAGTCATCAGTTTTCTAGCACAGTTTTCTTGAAATCTGCAATGGGATACCTCTTAGCGCATTGAAAGTTATGGTGTCAAAGGAAATATTCTCAGATAAAACCTAGAAAGAAGCTTTCTGAGAAATTTCTTTGTCATGTGTGAATTCATCTCACAGAATTACACTTACGTTTCATGGAGCAGTCGATTAACACTGTCTTTGAGGAACCTGACTGGAGCTACTTTGGGTTGCATTGAGGCCTACGCCTATTAAGGAAATATTCTCAATTAAAAACGTGAAAGAAGCTTTGTGAGAAACTTCTTTGTGATATGTGAATTCATCTCACAGAGTTACAACTTAGTCTTCATGAAGCAGTTTGCTGACAGTGTTTTCGTGGAATCTGCAAAGTGATACATGGGAGTGCTTTGAGTCCTATGGTGAAAAAGGAAATATCCTCAGATAACAGCTAGAAAGAAGCTTTCTCAGAAATTGCTTTCCGATGTGTGAATTCATCATACAGAGTTTCATCTTTCCCCTCTTGTAGCAGTTTGCGAACACTGATTTCGTGGATTCTGGAATGTGATATTTGCAAGCGCTTTGAGGCCTATGGTGAGAAAGGAAATATCCTCAGATAAAGACTGGAAAGAAGCGTTCTGAGAAACTGCATTGCGATGTGTGAATGCAACTCACAAAGTCACACTTTTCTCTTTGGTCATCAGTTTGCTAACACAGTTTTCTTGAAGTCTGCAATGGGATAAATCTTTGCACAATGAAGCTTACGGTGTCAAAGGAAATGTCTTCAGCTGAGAAGTAGAAAGAAGTTTTCTGATAAACTGCTTTGTGATGTCTGAATTCAACTTACTGAGTTACAGCTGTATTTCATGGAGCTCTTTGTGAGTCCTGTTTTTGTGGAATCTAAGACCTGATGTTTTGGATCGCTTTGAATACTACACGGTCAAAGGAAATATCCTGAGATTAAAACGAGAAAGAAATTTTCTGAGAAATTTCTTTCTAATCTGTGAAATCATCTCCCAGATCCACCTTTCTGTTTAGGAAGCTGTTTGCTAACACTCTTCTCGTGGAATCTGCAAAGTGATAATTGCGATCGCATTGAGGGCTATGGTGGAAAAGGAAATATAATCAGATAAAAACGAGAAAGAAGTTTTGTGAGAAACTTCTTTGTGATCTGTGAATTCATCTCACCAAGTTCCACCTTTCTGTTCATGAAGCCGTTTGCTACGACTGTGCTCGTGGAACCTGCAAAGTGATATTTGGGAGCACATTAGGGTTATGGTGAAAAAGGAAATATCCACAGATGAAACCTGGAAAGAAGCGTTCTGAGAAACTCCTTTGTGAGGTGTGAGTGCAACTCACAGAGTTACACATTTCATTGATCAGTTTGCTAAGTCTGTTTTCTTCAATTCTGCAATGGGATATTTCTTAGCGCAATGAAGCCAACGGTGACAAAGGAAATATGCTCAAACAAAAAGTAGAACGAAGCTTTCTGAGAAACCGCTTTGTGATGTGTGAATTCAACTCACTGAGTTACAGCTGTATTTCGTGGAACTGTTTGCTAGTCCTGTTTTTGTGGAATCTGAGAACTGATATTTCCGATTGCTTTGAAGAGTATACAGCCAAAGGAAATATCCACAGATAAAAACGAGAAAGAAGTTTTCTGAGAAATTTATTTCTGATCTCTGAATTCATCTCAGAGTTCCACTTTTCTGTTCATGTAGCTGTTTGCTGTGGAATCTGCAAAGTGATATTTGGGAGCGCAATGAGGGCTACAGTGAAAAAGGAAATATCTTCAGATAAAACCTGAAAAGAAGTGTTCTGAGAAACTGCATTGTGACCTGTGAATACTACTCACAGAGTTACACTTTTCTGTTCATTGATCAGTTTGCAAACATAGTTTTCTTCAAATCTGCAATGAGATATTTCTTTGACCAATGAAGCTTACGGTGACAAAGAAAATATCCTCAGATAAAAAGTAGAAAGAAGCTTTCTGAGCAACTGCTTTCTGATGCATGAATTCAGCTCACTGAGTTACAGCTGTATTTCATGGAGCTGTTTGCTTGTCCTGTTTTTGTGGAATCTAAGACCTGATGTTTTGCAACGCTTTGAATACTATACGGCTAAAGTAAGTATCCTCAGATAAAAACGAGAAAGAAGTTTTCTGAGAAATTTCTTTCTGATCTGCGAATTCATCTCCCAGAGTTCCACCTTTCTGTTCATGAAGCTGTTTGCTAACACTCTTCTCGTGGAATCTGCAAAATGATATTAGGGAGTGCATTGAGGGATATGGTGGAAAACGAAATATAATCAGATAAAAACGAGAAAGATGTTTTCTGAGAAACTTCTTTGTGATCAATGAATCCATCTCACAGTGTTCCACCTTTCTGTTCATGAAGCCATTTGCTAACACTCTTGTCATGGAATCTGCAATGTGATAATGGGAAGTGCGTTGAGGGCTATCTTGGAAAAGGAAAAATAATCAGATAAAAAGGAGAAAGAAGCTTTCTGAGAAGTTTCTTTGTGATCTGTCAATTCATCTCACAGAGTTCCACCTTTCTGTTCATAAAGCTGTTGCCAACATTGTTCTCGAGGAAACTGCAAAGTGATATTTGGGAGCGCATTAGGGTTATGGTGAAAAAGGAAATATCCACAGATAAAACCAGGAAAGGAGCATTCTGAGAACTACTTTGTGACGTGTAAATGCAACTCACAGTGTTACACATTTCTTTTCATTGATCAGTTTGCTAAATCTCTTTTCTTCAAATCTGCAATGGGATATTTCTTTGCCCAATGAAGCTTACGGAGACAAAGGAAATATACTCAAATAAAAAGTAGAAAGAAGGTTTCTGAGAAACTGCTTTGTGATGAGTGAATTCAACTCACTGAGTTACAGCTGTATTTCATGGAGTTGTTTGCTAGTCCTGTTTTTGTGGAATCTGAGAACTGATATTTTGGATCACTTTGAAGACTACGAGGCCAAAGAAAATATCCTCTTATAAAATAGAGAAAGAAACTTTCTGAGAAACTTCTTTGTGATCTGTGAATGCATCTAACAGAGTTCCATCTCTCTGTTCATGAAGCTGTTTGCTAATACTGCTCTCGTGGAATTTCATTCTGAGAAACTGCTTTGTGATGTGTGAGTGTAACTCACAGAGTTACACTTTTCATTGATTAGTTTTCTAACACTTTTTTCTTGAAATATGCAATGGGATATTTCTGAGGGCAATGAAACTTATGGTGACAAAGAAAATATCCTCAGATAAAATGTAGAAAGAAGTTTTCTGAGAAATTGCTTTGTGATGTGTGAATTCACCTCACTGAGTTACACCTGTATTTCATGGAGCCATTTGCTAGCCCTGTTTTTATGGAATCTGGGATCTGATATTTTGGATAGCATTGAAGACGACACGGAAAAAGTAAATATCCTCAGATAAAAATGATAGAGAAATTTCCTGAGAAATTTTATTGGATCTGTGAATTCATCTTACAGAGTTCCAGCTTTCTGTTCATAAAGTTGTTTGCTAATACTGTTCCAGTTTAATCTGAAAAGAGAGATTTCTGATGCAATGAGGGCTATGTTGGAAAAGGAAATATAATCAGATAAAAACGAGAAAGAGGCTTTCTGAGAAACTTCTTTGTGATTTGTAAATTCACCTCACAGAGTTCCACCTTTCTGTTCATGAATCCGTTTGCTAACACTCTTCTCGTGGAATCTTGAAAGTGACATTTGGGAGCGCTTTGAGGGCTATGGTGGAAAAGAAAACATCCTTAGATAACAATGAGGAAGAAGCTTTCTGTGAATCTTCTTTGTCATCTGTGAATTCGTCTCACAGAGTTCACCTTTCTGTTCATGAAGGTGTTCGCTAACACTATTCTCATGGAATCTACAAAGTAATATTTGGGAGCACATTGAGGGCTATGGTTAAAAAGGAAATACCCTCAGATAAACACGGAAAAGAAGCGTTCTGAGAAACGTCTTTGTGACATGCGAATACAACCCACAGAGTTACACTTTTCTTTCCATTTATCAGTTTGCTAACTCTCTTTTCTTGAAATCTGCAATGGGATATTTCTTAACACAAGGAAGCTTATGATGCTAAGGAAATATCTTCAGATAAGCAGTAGAAAAAAACTTTATGAGAAACTGGTTTGTGATGTGTGAATTCAACTCACTGAGTTACATCTGTATTTCGTGGAGCTGTTTACTAGTCCTGGTTTTGTGGAATCTGACAACTGATATTTCGGATTGCTTTGAAGACTTTATGACCAAAGCAAATATGCTCATTAAAAACGAGAAGGAACTTATCTGAGAAATTTCTTTCTGTTCTGGGAAATCGTCGCACAGAGTTCCACCATTTTGTTCATGAAGCTGTTTGATAATACTGTTCTCTTGGAATCTGCAAGGTGATATTTGGGAGCACGTTGAGGACTATGGTGGAAAAGGACATATAATCAGATAAAAACGAGAAAGAAGCTTACTGAGAAACTGCTTTGTGATCTGTGAAGTCATCTCACAGAGTTCCACCTTTCTCTTGATGAAGCCGCTTGCTAAAACTGTTCTGGTGGAATCTGCCAAGGGGTATTTGGGAGCACATTGAGGGCTATGGTGAAAAAGGAAATATCCTCAGGTAAAAGCTGGAAAGAAGCGTTTTGAGAAACTGCTTTATGACGTGTGTATGTAACTCACAGTGTTACAATTTTCTTTCCATTGATTAGTTTGCTAACTCTGTTTTCTTGAAATCTGCAAGGGAATATTTCTTAGAGCAATGAAGATTACAGTGGCAAAGGAAATATCCTTCAGAAAAAATGTAGAAAGAAGCTTTCTGAGAAACTGCTTTGTGATGTGTGAATTCAACTCATTGAGTTACACCTGTATTTTGTGGATCCGTTTGCTTGCTCTGTTTTTGTGGAATCTGAGAACTGATATTTCGGATCACTTTGAAGACTACACGGCCAAAGGAAATATCCTCAGATAAAAACGAGAAAGAAGTTTTCTGAGAAGTTACTTTATGATATATGAATTCATCTCAGAAACTTCCACCTTCCTCTTCAAGAAGCTGTTTGCTAACACTCTTCTCGTGGAATCTGCAAAGTGATATTTGGGAGCGCATTGAGGGCTACAGTGCAAAACAAAATATAATCAGATAAAAACGAGAAAGAAGATTTCTGAGAAACTTGTTTGTGATCTGTGAATTCATCTCACGAGTTCCACCTTTCTGTTCATGAATCTCTTTACTAATGCTGTTCTCGTGGAACCTGCAAAGTGATATTTGGGAGCGCATTGAGGGCTATAGTGAAAAATGAGATATCCAGAGATAAAACCTGGAAAGAAGCGTTCTCAGAAACTGTTTGTTACGTGTCAATGCAACCCGCAGAGTTACACATTTCTTTTCATTGATCAGTTTGCTAACACTGTTTTCTCAATCTGCAATGGGATATTTCTTAGCCCAATGAAGCTTACGGTGACAAACGAAATATCCTCAGATAAAAACTAGAAAGAAGATTTCTGAGAAATTCCGTTGTGATCTGTGAATTCATATCACAGAATTCCAATTATCTGTTCATGATGCCGTCTGCTAACACTGTTCTCCTGGAAACTGCAAAGTGATATCTGACAGCACATTGGAGCTATGGTGAAAAAGGAAATATGCACAGATAAAACCTGAAAAGAAGCATTCTGAGAAATTGCACTGTGACGTGTGAATGCAACTAACAGCGTCACACATTTCTTTTCATTGATACGTTTGCTCTCTTTGCTTTCTTCAAATCTGCAATGGGATGTTTCTTAGCACAATGAAGCTTACAGTGACAAAGGAAATATCCCCAAACAAAAGTAGAAAGAAGCTTTTTGAGAAACCGCTTTGTTATGTGTGAATTCAACTCACTGAGTTACACCTGTATTTCGTGGAGTCGTTTGCTAGCCTTGTTTTTGTGATATCTGAGAACTGATATTTCGGATCACTTTGAAGACTACATGGCCAAAGGAAATATCCTCAGATAAAAACGAGAAAGAAGCTTTCTGAGAAAGTCCTTTGGGATCTGTGAATTCATCTCACAGAGTTCCACCTATCTGTTCATGAATCCGTTTGCTAACACTGTTCTCGTGGAAACTGCAAACTGATATTTGGAGCACATTAGGGTTATGGTGAAAAAGGAAATGTGCACAGATAAAACCTGGGAAGAAGCATTCTGGGAAACCGCATTGTGACTTGTGAATGCAACTCACAGAGATACACATTTCTTTTCATTGATGAGTTTGCTAACTCTGTTTTCTTCAAATCTGCAATGGGATATTTCTTTGCCCAATGAAGCTTATGGTGACAAAGGAAATGTCCTCAGACAAAAAGTAGAAAGAAGCTTTCTGAGAAACTGCTTTGTGATGTGTGAATTCAACTCACTGAGTTACACCTGTATTTCGTGGATTCGTTTGCTAGCCCTGCTTTTGTGGAATCTAGGAACTGATATTTCGGATCACTTTGAAGACTACACGGCCAATGGAAATACCCTCAGATAAAAATGAGAAGGATGTTTTCTGAGAAATTTCTTTCCATTCTTTGAATTCGTCTCTCAGAGTTCCAACTTTCTGTTCACGAACCTGTTTGCTAATACTGTTCTCGTGGTTTCTGCAAAGTGATATTTGGGAGTGCATTGAGGGCTATGGTGCATAAGGAAATATAATCAGTTAAAAATGAGAAAGTAGTCTGCAGAGAAACTTCTTTGTGATCTGTGAGTTCATTTCAGAGAGTTCCACCTGTCTGTTCATGAAGTCGTGTGCTAACACTGTTCTCGTGAAAACTGCAAAGTGGTATTTGGGAGCACATAAGGCCTATGGTGAAAAAGTAAAGATCCACAGATAAAACCTGGAAAGAAGCTTTCTGAGAAACTACTTTGTGACGTGTGAATGAAACTCAAAGAATTACACATTTCTTTTCATTGATCAGTTTGCTAACTCTGTTTTCTTCAAATCTGCAATTGGATATTTCTTAGCATAATGAAGCTTATGTTGACAAAGCAAATATCCTCAAACAAAAAGTAGAATGAAAGGTTCTGAGAAACTGCTTTGTTATGTGTGAATTCAACTCTCTGAGTTACACCTGCATTTCGTGGAGCTGTTTGCTAGTCTTGTTTTAATGGAATCTCAGAACTGATTTTTCGGATTGCTTTCAAGACTATACGGCAGAAGGAAATATCATCAGATAAAAACGAGAAAGAAGTTTTCTGAGAAATTTCTTTCTGATCTGTGAATTCATCTCACAGAGTTCCACCTTTCTGTTCATAAAGCTGTTTGCTAACACTCTTCTCGTGGAATTTGCAAAGGGATATTTGGGTGCCCATGGAGGGCTATGGTGAAAAAGGAGATACCCTCAGATAAAAACTGTAGGGAAGCATTCTGAGAAACTGCATTGTGTCGTGTTAATGCAACTCATCGAGTTACACTTTACTTTTCATTGATCAGTTTGCTGACACTGTTGTCTTGAAATTTGCAATGGGATATTTCTTTGCCCAATAAAGCTTATGGTGACAACGGAAATATACTGAGATAAAAAGTAGAAAGAATCTTTCTGAGAAACTGCTTTGTGATGTGTGAATTCAACTCACTGAGTTACAGGTGTATTTCATGGCGTGGTTTGCAAGTCCTGTTTTTGTGGAATCTGAGAACTGATATTTCAGATCGTTTTGAAGACTATAAGGCCAAAGGAAATAACCTCAGATAAAAATGAGAAAGAAGCTTTCTGAGAAACTCCTTTGTGATCTGCGAATTCATCTCACAAAGTTCCACCTATCTGTTCATGAATCCATTTGCTAACGCTGTTCTTGTGGAATATGCATTGAGGGCTATGGTGGAAAATGAAATATAATCAGATGAAAACGAGAAAGAAGATTTCTGAGAAACTTGTTTGTGATCTGTGAGTTCATCTCACAATGTTCTACATTTCTTTTTGTGAAGCCGTTTGATAACACCGTTCTTGTGGAATCTGCAAAGTGATATTTGGGAGAGCATTGAGGGATATGGTTTTAAAGGAAATATAGTCAGATAAAAATGAGAAAGAAGTTTTCTGAGAAACCTCTTTGTGACCTGTGAATTAATCTCACCGTGTTACACCTTTCTGTTCATGAAGCCGTTTGCTAACACTCTTCTCATGGAATCTGCAAATTGATATTTGGGAGCGCATTGAGGGCTACGGTGAAAAAGGAAATATCCTCAGATAAAAACTGGAAAGAAGCGTTCTGAGAAACTGCATTGTGACGAGTGAATGCAGCTTACAGAGTTACACTTTTCTTTTCATTTATGAATTTGCTGACACCGTTTTCTTGAAATCTGCAATGGGAAACTTCTTAGCGCAATGAAGCTTGCTGCGACAAAGGAAATATCCTCAAATAAAAAGTAGAAAGAAGCTTTCTGAGAAACTGCTTTGTGACGAGTGAATGAGTAACAGCTGTATATCATGGAGCCGTTTGCTAGTCCTGTTTTTGTGGAATCTGACAACGGATATTTTTGATTGTTTTGAAAACTATACGGCCAAAGAAAATATTCTCAGATAAAAACGAGGAAGAAACTTTCTGAGAAACTCCTTTGTCATCTGTGAATTCATTTCACAGAGTTCCACCTATCTGTTCATGAATCCGTTTGCTAACACTGTTCTCATGGAATCTGCAAATTGATATGTGGGAGTGCATTGAGGGCTATGGTGAAAAAGGAAATGTCCACAGATTAAACCAGGAAAGAAGCGTTCTGAGAAACTGCTTTGTGACGTGTAAATGCAACTCACAGAGTTACAGTTTTCTTTTCATTGATCAGTTTGCTAACTCTGTTTTTTGAATTCTGCAAAGGGATTTTTCTTAGCGCAATGAAGCTTATGGTGACAAAAAAAAAAAAATCCTCAGATAAAAGGAAGAAAGAAGCTTTCTGAGAAACTGCTTTGTGATATGTGAATTCAACTCACTGAGTTACACCTGTATTTCGTGGAGCCGTTTGCTAACCCTGTTTTTGTGGAATCTGAGAACTGACGATTCGGATCGCTTTGAAGATGATACGAAAAAAGGAAATATCCTCAGATAAAAACGAGAAAGATGTTTTGTGAGAAATTTCTTTCTGTTCTGTTAATTTATCTCACAGAGTTCCACCTTTCTGTTCGTGAAGCTGTTTGCTAATTCCATTATCATGCAATCTGCAAAGCGAAATTTGGGAGCATATTGAGGGTTATGGTGGAAAAGGAAATAAAATCAGATATAAACGAGAAGGAAGCTTTCTGAGAATCTTCTTTGTGATTTGTGAATTCACCTCACAGAGTTCCACTTTTCTATTCAAGAAGCCATTTGCTAACACTGTTCTCGTGGAATCTGCAAACTGATACTTGGGAGTGCATAGAAGGCTATATGATGGAAAAGGAAATGTCCTCATATAAAACGAGAAGAAAGTTTTCTGAGAAATTTCTTTCTGTTCTTAAATTCATCTCACAGACTTCCATCTTTCTGTACATGAACCTGTTTGCTAACACTGTTCTCGTGGAATCTACAATGTGATATTTAGGAGAGCATTGAGGGTTGCGGTGAAAGACGAAATATAATAAGATAAAAACGAGAAAGCTTTCTGAGAAACTTCTTTGTGATCTGTGACTTCATCTCACAGGGTTCCACCTTTCTGTTCATGAAGTCGTGTGCTAACACTGTTCTCTTGGAAACTGCAAAGTGATATTTGGGAGTGCATTGAGGGCTATGGTGAAAAAGAAAATATCCTCAGATAAAAACTGGAAAGAAGCGTTCTGAGAAACTGCTTTGCGACATGTGAATGCAACTCACAGGGTTACACTTTTCTTTTCATTGATCAGTTTGTTAACTCTGTTTTCTTGAAATCTGCAATGGGATATTGCTTAGCCCAATGAAGCTTACAGTGACAAAAGAAATATCCTCAGATAAAAAGTAGAAAGTAGGTTTCTGAGAAACTGTTTTGTCATGTGTGATTTCAACTCACTGAGTTACACCTGTATTTCGTGGAGCCATTTGCTAGCCCTCTTTTTGGGGTATCTGAACACTGATAATTCGAATCGCTTTGAAGATGATACAGAGAAAGGAATATCCTCAGATAAAAACGAGAAAGAAGTTTTCTTAGAAATTTCTTTCTGTTCATCCCACAGAGTTCCACCTTTCTGTTCCTGATGCTGTTTGCTAATACTGATCTCATGGAATCTCCAAAGTGATATTTGAGAACGCATTGAGGGCTATGGTTAAAAGGAAATATAATCAGATATAAATGAGAAAAAAAGTTTTCTGAGAAACTTCTTTGTGATCTGTGAAGTCATCTCACAGAGATGACATCTCACCTTTCTCTTCATGAAGTTGTTTGTTAACACTGTTCTCATGGAATCTGCAAACTGATATTCGGGAGTGAATTAAGGGCTATGGTGGAAAAGAAAATAATCTCAGATAAAAATGAGAAAAAAAAGCTTTCTGAGAAACTTCTTTGTGATCTGTGAATTCATCTAACAGAGTTCCACCTTTCTATTCATGAAGCTGTTTGCTAACACTGTTCATGTGGAAACTGCAAAGTGATATTTGGGAGCCCATTGAGGGCTATGGTGTAAAAGAAAATATCCTCAGATAAAAACTAGAAAGAGGCATTCTGAGAAACTGCTTTGTGACATGTGAATGCAACTCACAGAGTTACACTTTTCTTTTCATTGATCAGTTTGCTAACTCTGTTTTCTTGAAATCTGCAATAGGATATTTCTTAGCACTTTGAAAATTATGGCGACAGGAAATATACTCAGATAAAAAGTAGAAAGAAGCTTTGTTTGAAACTGCTTTGTGATGTGTGAATTCATCTCACTGAGTTACACCTGTATTTCGTGGAGTCGCTTGCTATCCCTGTTTTTGTGGAATCTCAGAACTGATATTTCGGATCGCTTTGAAGACGATAAGGAAAAGGGAAATATCCTCAGATAAAAATTAGAAAGAAGTTTTCTGAGAAATTACTTTCTGTTCTGTGAATTCCTCTCACAGAGTTCCACCTTTATGTTCATGAAAGTGTTTGCTAGTACTGTTCTCGTGGAATCTTTGAAGTGATATTTGGGAGCATATTGAGGGCTATGGTGGAAAAGGAAATATAATCAGATAAAAACGAGAAAGAAGTTTTCTGCGAAACTTCCTTGTGATCTGTGAATTCTTCTCACAGAGTTCCACCTTTCTGTTCATGAATCCATTTGCTAGCACTGTTCTCGTGCAATCTGCAAAGTGGTATTTGGGAGCACAATGAGGGTTATGTTGGAAAAGTAAATATAATCAGATATAAACGAGAAAGAAGCTTTCTGAGAAACTTCTTTGTGATCTCTGAATTCACCTCACAGAGTTCCACTTTTCTATTCAAGAAGCCATTTGCCAGCACTGTACTCGTGGAATCTGCAAACTGAAATTTGGGAGCGCATAGAAGGCTATGATGGAAAAGGAAATGTCCTCATATAAAAACGAGAAGGAAATTTTCTGAGAAATTCCTTTCTGTTCTGTAAATTCATCTAACAGACTTCCACCTTTTTGTACATGAACCTGTTTGCTAACACTGTTCTCGTGGCATCTGCAATGTGATATTTGGGAGCGCCTTGAGGGCTGTGGTGAAAAAGGAAATATAATAAGACAAAAATGAGAAAGAAGTTTTCTGAGAAACCTCTTTATGACCCTGAGTTCATCTATCAGCCATTTGCTAAAACTCTTCTCGTGGAATCTACAAAGTGATATTTGGGAGCACATAGAGCTCTATGGTGAAAAAGGAAATATCCTCAGATAAAAACTGGAAAGAAGCGTTCTGAGAAACTGCATTGCGATGTGTGAATACAACTCACAGAGTTACACTTTCCTTTTCATTGATGAATTTGCTGACACTGTTTTCTTGAAATTTGCAATGGGATATTTCTTTGCCCAATGAAGCTTATGGTGATAAAGGAAATATCCTCAAACAAATAGTAGAAAGAAGCTTTTTGATAATCTGCTTTGTGACGTGTGAATTCAACTCACTGAGTTACAGCTGTATTTCATGGAGCTGTATGCTACTCCTGTTTTTGTGGAATCTGAGCACTGATATTTCGGATCACTTTGAAGATGATATGGAAAGAGGATATATCCTCAGGTACAAAGTAGAAAGAAGCTTTCTCAGAAACTACTTTGTGATCTCTGAATTTATCTCACAGAGATCCACCTTTCTGTTCATGGAGCTGTTTGCTAATACACTTTTGATGGAATCTGCAAAGTGATATTTGGGAGGGCATTGAGGGCTATGATGGAAAAGAAAATATAATCAGAATAAAAAAACAAGAAAGAAGCTTTCTGAGAAATTTCTTTGTGATCTGTGAATTCATCTCACAGAGTTCCACGTTTCTGTTCATGAAGCCGTTTGCTAACACTGTTCTCGTGGAAACTGTAAAGTGATATTTGGGAGCACTTTGAAGGCTATGGTGAAAAAGGAAATATCCTCAGATAAAAACTGGAAAGAATGATTTGAGAAACTGCTTTGTGACGTATGAATGCAAATCACAGAGATACACTTTTCTTTTCATTGATCAGTTTGCTAACTCTGCTTTCTTGAAATCTGCAATGGAATATTTCTTAGAGCAATGAAACTTACATTGACAAAGGAAATATCCTCAGATAAAAAATAGACAGAAGCTTTCTGAAAACCTGCTTTGTGATGTGTGAATTCAACTCACTGAGTTACACCTGTGTTTTGTGGAGCCATTTGCTAGCCCTGTTTTTGTGGAATCTAAGAAAAGACATTTTGGATCGCTTTGAAGACTATATGGCCAAAGGAAATATCCTCAGGAAAAATAGAGAAAGTAGCTTTCTGAGAGACTTTTTTGTGTTCTGTGAATTAATCTCACAGAGTTCCACCTTTCTGTTCATAAAGTCTTTTTTAACACTGTTCTCGTGGAATCTGCAAAGTGGTATTTGGGAGTGCATTGAGTTCTATGATGGAAAAGTAAATATAATAAGATAAAAAAGAGAAGGAAGCTTTCTCAGAAACTTCTTTGTGATCCGTGAATTCATCTCACAGAGTTCCACCTTTCTGCTCATGAAGCCGTTTTCCAAAACTGTTCTCGTGGAAACTGCAAAGTAATATTTGGGAGTGCATTAGGGCTCTGGTGAAAATGGAGATATCCACAGATAAAACCTGGAAAGAAGCGTTCTGAGAAACTGTTTTGTGAAGTGTGAATGCAACTCAAAGAATTTCACATTTCTTTTCATTGATCTGTTTGCTAACTCTGTTTTCTTCAAATCTGCAAGGGAATATTTCTTACCATTATGAAGCTTAGGTGAGAAAGGTAATATTCTCAAACCAAAAGTAGAAGGAATCTTTTTGATAAACTGTTTGTGATGTGTGAATTCAACTCAGTGAGTTGCAGCAGTATATCTTGGAGCCATTTTCTAGCCCTGTTTTTATGGAATCTGAGAACTGATATTTCGGATCGCTTTGAAGACTATACGGCCAAGGGAAATATCCTCAGATAAAAACGAGAAAGAAGTTTCTGAGATATTTCTTTCTGATCTCTGAATTCATCTCACAGAGTTCCATCTTTCTGCTCATGAAGCTGTTTGCTAACCCTCTTCTCGTGGAAACTGCAAAGTGATATTAGGGAGTGCACTGATGGCTATGGTGAAAAAGGAAACACCCTCAGATAAAAACTGGAAAGAAGCGTTCTGAGAAACTGCATTGTGACGTGTGAATGCAACTCACACAGTTACACTTTTCTTTGCATTGATCAGTTTGCTGACACTGTTTTCTAGAAATCTGCAATTGGATAAGTAGAAAGAAGCTTTGTAAGAAACTGCTTTGTGAGGTTTGAATTCAACTCACTGAGTTACAGCTGTATTTTGTGGAGCCATTTGCTAGTTTTGCTTTTGTGGAATCTGGGAACCGATATTTTGGATCGCTTTGAAGACTAAACAGCCAAAGGAAATATCCTCAAAGAAAAATGAAAGGAAGTTTTCTGAGGAATTTCTTTCTGTTCTCTGAATTCATCTCACACAGTTTCACCTTTCTGTTCATGAAGCTGTTTGCTATTACTGTTCTCGGGGAATCTGCAAAGTGATATTTGGGAGTGCATTGTGGGCCCTGACGGAAAAGGAAAGATAATCAGATGAAAACGAGAAAGAATCTTTCTGACAAACTTCATTGTGATCTGTGAATTCATTTCACAGAGTTCCACCTTTCTGTTAATGAAGCTATTTGCTAACACTCTTCTCATGAAATCTGCAAAGTGATATTTGGGAGCACATTGAGGGCTATGGTGGAAAATTAAACATAATCAGGGAAAAACGAGGAACAAATTTTCTGAGAAACTTCTTTGTGATCTGTGAATTCATCTCACAGAGTTCCACCTTTCTGTTCATGAGGCTGTTTGCTATACTGTCCTCATGGAAACTGCAAAGTGATATTTAGGAGCGCATTAGGGCTAATGTGAAAATGGAAATATCGGCCAGGCGCAGTGGCTCAAGCCTGTAATTCCAGCACTTTGGGAGGCCGAGACAGGTGGATCACGAGGTCAGGAGATCGAGACCATCCTGGCTAACACGGTGAAACCCTGTCTCTACTAAAAAATACAATGAACTAGCTGGGCGAGGTGGTGGGCACCTGTAGTCCCAGCTACTCAGGAGGCTGTGGCTTAAACCCGGGAGGCGGAGCTTGCAGTGAGCTGAGATCCGGCCACTGCACTCCAGCCTGGGTAACAGAGCCAGACTCCATCTCAAAAGAAAAAAAAAAAAGGAAATATGCACAGATAAAATCTGGAAAGAAGCGTTCTGAGAAACTGCTTTGTGAGGTGTGAATGCAAATCACAGAGTAACACATTTCTTTTATTGATCAGTTTGCTAACTGTTTTCTTCAATTCTGCAATGGGATGTTTCTTAGCACAATGAAGTTTACGGTGATAAAGGAAACATGCTCAAACAAAAAATAGAAAGAAGCTTTCTGCAAATATGCTTTGTGATGTGTGAATTCAACTCACTGAGTTACACCTGTATTTCGTGGAGTCGTTTGCTCACCCTGTTTTTATGGAATCTGAGAACTGATATTTTGGATTGCTTTGAAGACTATACGGCCAAGGGAAATATCCTCAGATAAAAATGATACAGACATTTTCTGAGAAATTTTTTTCTGATCTGTGAGTTCATGTCACAGAGTTCCACCTTTCTGTTCATGAAGCTGTTTGCTAACACTGTTCTGCAATCTGAAAAGTTATATTTGGGGGCGCACTGAGGGCTATGGTAAAAAAGGATATATAATCAGGTAAACACGAGAAAGAAGTTTTCTGAGAAACTTCTTTGTGATCTGTGAATTCATCTCACAGAGTTCCACATTTTTGTTCATGGAGCCGTTTACTAATAATGTTCTCGTGGAAACAGCAAAGTGATATTTGGGAGCGTATTAGGGCTATGGTGAAAAAGGAAATATCCACAGATAAAACCTGGAAAGAAGCGTTCTGAGAAACGGCTTTGTGACGTGTAAACGCAATTGACAGAGTTACACATTTCTTTTCATTGAACAGTTTGTTAACTCTGTTTTGTTCAAATCTGGAATGGGATATTTCCTAGCCTAATGAGGTTAACAGTGACAAAGGAAGTATCCTCAAACAAGTAGTAGAAAGAAGCTTTCTGAGAAACTGCTATTTGATGTGTGAATTCAATTCATAGAGTTACACTAGTATTTTGTGGAGCTGTCTGCTAGCCCTGTTTTTATGGAATCTAAGAACTGATATTGCCGATCTCTTTGAAGAGTATACGGTCAAAAGAAATACCCTCAGATAAAAACGAGAAAGTTTTCTGAGAAATTTCTTTCTGATCTGTGAATTCATCTCCCAGAGTTCCACCTTTCTGTTCAGGAAGCTGTTTGCTAACACTCTTCTCATGGAATCTGCAAAGTGATAACTGGGAGCGCATTGAGGGCTATGTTGGAAAAGGAAATATAATCAGATAAAAACGAGAAAGAAGTTTTGTGAGAAACTTCTTTGTGATCTGTGAATTCATCTCACAGAGTTCCACCTTTCTGTTCATGAAGCCGTTTCCTAACACTGTTCTCTTGGAAACTGCAAAGTGATACTTGGGAGTGCATTAGGGTTATGGTGAAAAAGGAAATATCCACAGATAAAACATGAAAGAAACGTTCTGAGAAACTGCTTAGTTATGTGTGAATGCAACTCCAAGAGTTACACATTTCTTTCAATTGATCAGTTTGCTGAGTCTGTTTTCTTCAAATCTGCAAAGGGATATTTCTTAGTGCAATGAAGCTTACGGTGATAAAGGAAATATCCTCAAACAAATAGTAGAAAGAAGCTTTTAGAGAAACTGCTTTGTGATGTGTGAATTCAACTCACTGAGTTACAGCAATATTTCATGAAGCCATTTGCTAGTCCTGTTTTTGTGGTATCTAAGAACTGAGAATTCGGATTGCTATGAAGACCCTACAGCGAACGGAAATATCCTCAGATAAAAACGAGGAAGAAGTTTTCTGAGAAATTTCTTTCTGATCTGTCAATTCATCTCACAGAGTTCCACCTTTCTGTTCATGAAGCTGTTTGCTAACAGTGTTCTCCTGGAATCTGCAAAGTGATATTTGGGAGCACACTGAGGGCTATGGTGAAAAAGAAAATATAATCAGATAAACACAAGAAAGAAGTTTTCTGAAAAACTTCTTTGTGATCTATGAATTCATCTCACAGAGTTCCACCTTTCTGTTCATGGAGCCTTTTACTATTAACGTTCTTGTGGATACTGCAAAGTGATATTTGGGAGCGCATTAAGGCTATGGTGAAAAAGGTAATATCCACAGATAAAACTTGGAAAGAAGCGTTCTGAGAAACTGCTTTGGTACGTGTAAATGCAACTCACAGAGTTACACATTTCTTTGCATTGATCAGTTTGCTACCTCTGTTTTGTTCAAATTTGCAATGGGATATTTCCTAGCACAGGGAGGCTAACAGTGACAAAGGAAGTATCCTCAAACAAAATAGAAAGAAGCTTTCTGAGAAACTACTTTTTGATGTGTGAATTCAATTCATAGAGTTACACGTGTATTTTGGGGAGCTGTCTGCTAGCCCTGTTTTTATGGAATCTTAGAATATATTGCAGATCTCTTTGAAGAGTACACAGCCAAAGGAAATATCCTCAGATACAAATGAGGAAGAAGTTTTCTGATAAATTTCTTTCTGATCTGTGAATTCAACTCATGGAATTACATCTTTCTGTTCATGAAGCTGTTTGCTAACACTCTTCTCGGGAAATCTGCAAAGTGATAATTAGGAGCACATTGAGGGCTATGGTGGAAAAGGAAATATAATCAGATAAAAACAAGAAAATAGTTTTCTGAGAACCTTCTTTGTGATCTGTGAATTCATCTCACAGACTTTCACCTTTCTGTTCGTGAGGTCGTTTGCTAACACTGTTCTCGCGGAACCTCTAAAGTGATATTTGGGAGCGCATTAGGGTTATGGTGAAAATGGAAATATCCACAGATAAAACCTGGAAAGAAGCATTCTGAGAAACTGCTTTGTTATGTGTGAATGCAACTTCAAGAGTTACACATTTCTTTTCATTGATCAGTTTGCTAACCATGTGTTCTTCAAATCTGAAGTGGGATATTACTTAGCGCAATGAAGGTTACGGTGATATAGAAACTATCCTCAAACAAATAGTAGAAAGAAGCTTTTTGAGTAACTGCTTTGTGATGTGCAATTTCAACTCATTGAGTTACAGCTGTATTTCGTGCAGCCGTTTGCTAGTCCTGTTTTTCTGGTATCTGAGAAATGATATTTTGGATCGTTTTGAAGTCCCTACAGCCAACGGAAATATACTCAGATAAAAACGAGAAAGACATTTTCTGAGAAACTTCTTTCTTATCTCTGAATTCATCTCACAGAGTTCTACCTTTCTGTTCCTGAAGCTGTTTCCTAACACTCTTCTCTTGGAAACCGCAAAGTGATATTCGGGAGCACCTTGAGGACTACGGTGAGAAAGAAAATATCTGCAGATAAAAACTGAAAAGAAGTGTTTTCAGAACCTGCATTGTGATGTGTGAATGCAACTCACAGAGTTACACATTTCTTTTCTTTGATTAGTTTGCTAACTCTGTTTTCTTGAAATCTGCAATGCGATATTTCATTGCCCAGTGAATGTTATGATGACAAAGGAAATATCCTCACATAAAAACTAGAAAGGGGAGCAAGATGGCCGAATAGGAACAGTTCCAGTCTCCAACTCCCAGCACCAGTGACACAGAAGACTGGTGATTTCTGCATTTTCAACTGAGGTACTGGGGTCATCTCACTAGGGAGTGCCAGACAATCGTACTGGTCAGCTGCTGCAGCACGACCAGCGAGAGCTGAAGCAGGGCGAGGCATCACCTCACCTGGGAAGTGCAAGGGCGAAGGGAATCACTTTTCCTAGCCAGGGGAACTGAGACTCACAACAACTGAAAAATCGGGTAACTCCCACCCCAATACTGTGCTTTAAGCAAGTGGGCACACCAGGATATTATATCCCACACCTGGCTGGGAAGGTCCCACGGCCATGTCGCCTCCCTCATTGCTAGCACAGCAGTTTGCGATCTAACCGCAAGGCGGCAGCAAGGCTGGGGGAGGGGTGCCCGCCATTGCTGAGGCTTAAGTAGGTAAACAAAGATGTTGAGAAGCTCGAACAGGGTGGAGCTCACAGCAGCTCAAGGAAACCTGCCTGTCTCTGTAGACTCCACCTCTGGGGACAGGGCACAGCTAAACAACAACAAAAACAAAAGCAGCAGAAACCTCTGCAGACGCTAACGACTCTGTCTGACAACTTTGAAGAGTGCAGTGGATCTCCCCACAGGGAGGTTGAGATCTGAGAAGGGACAGACTGCCTGCTGCAGTGGGTCCCTGACCCCTGAGTAGCCTAACTGGGAGACATACCCCACTAGGGGCAGTCTAACACCCCACACCTCACAGAGTGGATTACACCCCTGAGAGGAAGCTTCCAAAGTAAGAATCAGACAGGTACACTCGCTGTTCAGCAATATTCTATCTTCTGCAACCTCTGCTATATTAATTTGAAGTAGATTTTGTTAAGATGCATATTATAATCCCTAGAGCAAACAGTAAAAAAATTTACAAAACTCAAAACAATGTAATAATTTTTAAAAACTAACAAAGGAATAAAAGCGGCACACAAAAAAATATCCATTTAACACAAAAGACAGTAAAGGAGAAACGAAGGAAGAAGAAACACATGGGACATAAATAAAATAGAAAAATGGAAGACAGACATTGAACCATAACAATAACTACACTAAATATGAACAATCTAAATGCTATTCGAAAGTCAGAGATTGAGTGACTAATAAAAGCAAGATCTAACTATATGCTACCTACAAGAGACACATTAGATTTAAAGATAAAAACAGGTTGAAAGTAAAAGGATGGGGGGGAAATGCCATAAAAACAGTACCCTAGGAGAGTTGGAGTGGCTATATTAATAGACTTTAAGACAAGATATATTACTAGAGACAGAGGGATGCTTTATAATGAATATGTAACAATTATAAATGTATATGTACCTAACAACAGAGCTCCTAAATACATAAAGCAAAAGTTGATAGAATTAAAAAGAAAAACACTATTCAAAGAGACTTCAATACCCCATTTGATAGAAAATTAGTAAGGATATAGAAGACTATCAACCAACCTGATACAACTGACTGACATTTTTAGAACACCACACCTAATAACAGCAGAATACTCATGCTTTTTAGTGTACATGGAACCTTCTCCATAATAGACTGGATGCTAGGCCATGATACAAGGCCCACATTTAACAGAATTGAAATCATACAAAGTATGTTCTCTGACCACAACAGAATTAAATTAGAAATGAGCAATAGAAGGAAATTTGGAAATCTCCAGATATTTGGAAATTAAATAACATGCTTTTAAATAACCCGTAGGTCAAAAAAGAAATCATGAGGGAAATTAGAAAATATTTTGAGTTGAGTTAAAATGAAAACACACACAAAATCAAAGTTTGTGGGATGCAGTTAGTGCAGAGAGGAAATGTATTAAACACATACATTATAAAAAGAGAAAAATCTTAATCTAACCTTCCACCTCAAGAATCTGGAAAAAGGAGTAAAATAAAACAAGCAAAAGGAAAGAAATAATAAAAAGTAGAAATCAATGAAATTGAGAAAGGAAAATAAAAACCAATAAAAATCATGTTCTTGGAAAAAAGTCAACAAAATTGAGAAATCTTGAGCTAGACTAACCAAGGAGGAGAGAAATAGAATATTTTCAAAATCAAAAATGAAACGGTTTGTCACTACCAGTCTTATGGAAATTAAAGAGTTCACAGGACTACTATGAACAAATTTACATTAACAAATTGGAAAACTTAAATGCAAAGATTCTTAGATACAAATTACCAAAACTGACCTAAGAAGAATTAGACTATAACATGTACAGAAATTCATTTAATAGATAAAATGCTTCCCATAAAGAAAAGCTTGGGTCCAGACAGCTCTGTATTCATTTCCTATTGCTGTATAACAAATTGCTGTAAATGTAGAGGCTAAAAATAACACCCTTTTATTAGCCCTTAGTTTTGTATTCCAGAAGTCTGACATGGTGAGACTAGAAATCAAGGTGTCTGTCAGACTGAGTTCTCATCTGGAGGCTCTGGAGAAGAATCACTTCCAAGATCTCTTAGGTTGTTGGCATAATTTATTTCCTTGACCTTGTAGGAGTGAGAGCCCCATTTTCTTGCTGGTAGTCCCTCAGGGGCTGCTTTTAGCTCCTAGAGGCTGCCTGCATTCCTTGTCATGTGGCCTGCTCCATCTTCAAGCCACAACAGTTCATTAAATATTTCTAGTGCTTCGGATTTCTAGCTTTCTCTTTTTCCATCAACCAAAAAAATTTTCTGCTTTTAAAAGGTTCATGTGGCTAATCTCCCTTTCTTTAAGTCAACTGTTTTATATAACATAAGCTAATCATAACAGTAAAACCCATCATATTTACAGTCCCAGGGCATCTTAGAATTCTGCCTACTGCAGCTTCACTGGTCAATTCTATCAGCTGTAGTTACAATAGCCAAAGCAATTTTGAAAAAAATAAATAAATTTGAAGATTTATACTATCTGATTTCAAAACTTGCTATATAGCTACAGAAATCAAGACATTGTTGTACTGGCATAAAGATAGGCATATAGCTCAACAGAATAGAATTGACAGAAATAGAGTTTATATTTACATTTAAAGGTTTTACATTTATAGTCAATTTTTGACAAAGGTACCAAAATCGTTCAATAGAGAAAGGATAATCTTTTCAACAAATAATTCTGAATCAATTGGATATCCATATGCAAAAGATAAATTCATACTGTTGTTTCGTACTATATACAAAAATTAAGAGGGATCAGAGACTTACATGTAAAAACTATATAAAATTTCTAGATGAGAACATAGGAGAAAATCTTCATGATCTTGGGGTAGGCAAAGATTTCTTCTTAGACTCAATGTGAACCATAAAAGAAAACTTTGATAAATTGGACTTTGTCACATGAAAACTTTCTGCTCAAAATGAAAAAGCAAGTCACAGACTGGAAGAAGATATCTGCAATACTTATATCTGATGACACTGTGTATAGGATGTACAAAGACATTCACCTTGGCTGTGGTTGTGGTTACATGGCTGTATCCTTTTTCAAAACTCAGCAAGCTTTATTTAAAATGTGCATTTTAGTGAAAAATATACCTCAATAAAGCTGATTAAAATATATTAAAAGGATACCTTATCTTATTTTATTTATTTATTTTTTGAGACGAGTCTCGCTCTGTCATCCAGGCTGGAGTGCAGCGGCGCAATCTTGGCTCACTGCAACCTCTGCCTCCCCGGTTCAAGCAATTCTCCTGCCTCTCAAATAACTGGGATTACAGGTGCCTGCCACCACATCCAGCTAATTTTTGTGTTTTTAGTAGAGACGGGGTTTCACCATGTTGGCCAGGCTAGTCTCAAACTCCTGACCTCAGGCGATCCGCCCACCTCGGCCTCCCAGGGTGCTGGGATTGAGCCACCACACTCAGCCTAAAAGGATATTTTAAATAATATTTACATGCTTTGATTAGTCTCCTTGGAGCACTGCAGCTTAACCATTTTTTGCTTTTTCATCCACTCGGCTTTTCCCCCTGGGGATAGGTAGTTTTTTAGTTAAGTGGAACAGAGGGACACAAGGGTTTCAAATAAAAGATAAATAGCCCTGTGGCATCTTATCAGAATATCAATATATTTGGAGGCTAGACTGGTGCAGTGGCTCATGCCTGTAACCCTAGCACTTTAGGATGTCGAGGTGGGCAGATTGCTTGAGCTCAGAAGTTCGAGACCAGTGGGGCAACATGGTAAAACCCTGTCTTTACAAAAAATACAAAAATCAGCCAGGTGTGGTGGCATGAACCTGTAATCCCAGCTACTTGGGAAGCTGACATGGGAGGATAGCTTGAGCTTGGGAGGCAGAGGTTGCAGTGAGCTGAGATCCTGCCACTGTACTCCAGCCTGTGTAATAAGAGTGAGACCCTGTCTCAAAACAAAAAAACAAAAAAACAAAACAAAACAAAAAAGATACATATATTTGGAGGCTAAAAGGAATCTGGGTTTTGGAGCTAGGGAACTGAGTTTCTACTCTGATTACATATCAAAAAATCCTAGCTTTACCCTTTGTGAGCCTCAGGTCTCTACTTTTCTACAGTGAAATGCCCTACCCTTGGCTCAGCGATTTGTCTTACTCACATGATGTGAAGGTAAAGGGCTCAAGAAATGTTGGCTACTCTTATTCTAAAGAAATTCTCATATAACTAGACAAAGATGTATACATAAACAATTTTGATTACAGAAAAAAACTAAGTGCCATCTAAACATCCATGAGTAGGGGACTGTCGTGATATGGCTTATTATACAACACTATGCAGCTATTTAAAAGAATAAAGACAATCTCTATGTTCTGTCATGAAAAGATGTCCATGATTACTTTAGATATGTAGAAAGCAAGTTGAAGAAAAATATGTTTAGTATAATCTCATTTATGGTCAATGAAAACACGAAATGTGTGTATCTCAATTATGTGCAGAGAAAACTTAGCAGTTTTACTCTGCAGAGTGGGATTGCAGATGAATAGAGAGCGGAGATTTTGCCTTTTTTTGAAAATTAACTTCTTTATTGAAATATTTCAATGAGCACGTGCTACTTATTTTTTTGAAGCTTTTTTTATTATTATACTTTAAGTTCTAGGGTACATGTGCACAACGTGCAGGTTTGTTATGTATGTATACATGTGCCATGTTGGTGTGCTGCACCCATTAACTCGTCATTTACATTAGGTATATCTCCTAATGCCATTCCTCCTCCCTCCCCCTACCCCACAACAGGCCCCAGTGTGTGATGTTCCCCACCCTGTGTCCAAGTGTTCTCATTGTTCAGTTCCCACCTATGAGTGAGAACATGTGGTGTTTGGTTTTCTGTCCTTGTGATAGTTTGCTGAGAATGATGGTTTCCAGATTCACCCATGTCCCTACAAAGGACATGAACTCATCCTTTTTTAAGGTTGCATAGTATTCCATGGTGTGTATGTGAGCATGTGCTACTTATTAAGAAAATACACCTTTCATTTCTTTTTCTTTCTGTTTTTTTGAGATGGAGTCTCACTCTGTCCTCCAGGCGGGAGTGCAGTGGTGCCATCTCAGCTCACTGCAAACTTCACCTCCCAGGTTCAAGTGATTCTCCTGCCTCAGCCTCCTGAGTAGCTGGGATTACAGGTGTGCACCACTAGGCCCAGCTAATTTTTGTATTTTTAGTAGAGATGGGTTTTCACCATGTTGGCCAGGCTAGTCTCAAACTCCTGACCTCAAGTGATCCGCCTGCCTCAGCCTCCCAAGGTGCTGGGATTACAGGCGTCAGCCACTGGGCCCAGCCAGAAAATATACATTTCTAACAAATAAACAATCAGCACTCATCCTCTTGAACTGAGAGTGTTCTGATTGAAGTCTGTTGGGTGTTTTGTGGATGGAGACTTACCTTTCTTCATTCCAAGGAGTGTATATTGTCATATATTGTTCTCTTTTGCCCATCCTAAATGGCCATCTCTTGAATCACAGAGCTGCCTAATGAAATCAAGTAGATGAATCAATGAATAAGAATAAATTGGGTACAGTTTCAACATAATTTTTTCCAGAAAAGGAGTTCTTTCTTTCTGTGACCTCTAACCTATTCAAGCACAATGGGGAGAAAAATGTGGGCTATGGCGTCCCATGGGCTGGAATCTAGTTCTACCACTAATCTGATCTGAGATCTTGGGCAGGTCACAAGCTCTCTGGATTCTCTGAACCTGTTTCTTTATCTGTCAGATGAGCCAAACATTTGCTTTCCCAAGGCTTACTAGGGTAGTTTTGAGGTTCTAAAGAGATAAAGGAGGAAAAATACACCTGAGTCCAGGAGGTTGAGGCTGCAGTGAGCTGTGATCGTGCCACTATACTCCAGCCTGGGTGACAGAGTGAGACCCTGTCTTAAAGGGAAAAAAAGGAGGAAAAATAGATTTTTTTGTCAGGAGTGCTGTAAAACTTGGTAGTGTTATTATTTGGAGAAGGTGATTAAACCTATCTAGGTGACCTTGGATTTATCACAGGTGCTAATTGCCTAGTCTTTTTCCCAAGCTTTTGGTCAAAAAGCAGTGAGGAGAAAGAGCGTTGCTTCAACCAGATGCCTAGAAAGGGGTGAGAAAGAAAGCAAGAGCCAGCATTTACTGCATGTTTGCTGTGGGCCAGATCCCAGTTATGTGATTTACATATTTTATATTGTTTGATCCTCACAACAAGGCTATGATTTGGTTATCTCAGGCGACATTTAGAGATCAGAAAGCTCAAGAATAAAGAATACGTAAGATAGACGTGAACCCTCATTCATTCATTTAATAAGAGTACAATCATGTGCTGCATAAGAACATTTAGGTCAACTGTGGGCCACCATCAGTAAAGTCATAGGGCAACACTTTACTCACATGTTCGTGGTGATGCCTGATGTAAACAAATCTACTGTGCTGCCAGTCGTATAAAAGTCTAGCACATACAATTATGTATAGCACATAATACGTAATAATGATAATAAACAACTGCGTTACTGGTTTATGTATTTAACATACTCTACTTTTTATCTTTTAGAGTGCAGTCCTACTTATTAAAAAAAAAAAAAAAGTAGCTGCAAGACAGCTTCAGGCAGGCCCTTTTGGAGTTATTCCAGAACAAGGCATTGTTCTTATAGGAGATGACAGCTCCATGCATGTTAATTGCCCCTAAAGACCTCTTCCAGTGGGACAAGATGTGGAGGTAGAGGGCAGCGATATTGATGATCCTGATCCTGTGTAGGCCTAGGCTAATATATGGGTTTGTGTCTCAATTTTCAATAAAAAAGTTTAAAAAGTTAAAAAATTTAAACATAGAAAAAAGCTTATGTAATAATATAAAGAAAGAAAATATTTTTGTACACTTATAGAATGTTTGTGTTTTAAGGTAAATGTTACTACAAAGGAATAAAAAAGTTAAAACAAAATTTCAAGTTTATAAAACTAAAAATTACAGTGGCTGAGCATGGTGGCTCACACCTGTATTTCCAGCACTTTGGGAGGCCTAAGGGAAACTCTCTTGAGGCCAGGGGTTCGAGATCAGCCTGGATAACAAAGGGAGACCCCCATTTCTGTAAAAAAATAGCCAGGCCCAGTGGCATGTGCCTGTAGTCCTAGCTGCTTGGGAGGCTGAGGTGAGAGACTGTTTGAACCCAATAAGTGAAGGCTGCAATGAGCCATGATCATATCACTACACTCCCACCTGAGTGACAGAGCAAGACCCTGTCTCAAAAAAAAAAAAAAAAAAAAAAAAAAGGCCAGGCGCAGTGGCTCACGCCTGTAATCTCAGCATTTTGGGAGGCCGAGGCGGGCGGATCATGAAGTCAGGAGACCGAGACCATCCTGGCTAACATGGTGAGATCCCGTCTCTACTAAAAATACAAAAAAAATTAGCCGGGCGAGGTGGCGGGTGCCTGTAGTCCCAGCTACTCTGGAGGCTGAGGCAGGAGAATGGCGTGAACCTGGGAGGAAGAGGTTGCAGTGAGCCGAGATCGTGCCACTGCACTCCAGTTTGGGCAACAGAGCAAGACTTCGTCTCAAAAAAAAAAAAAAAAAAATTACAATAAGTTAATGTTGATTTATTATTAAAGGAAAATGTTTTAAAAAATAAATTTAGTGTAGCCTAGGTGTACAGTGTTTATAAAGTCCACAGTGGTGCACAGTAATGCCCCCAGGCCTTTGTATTCACCACGCACTCACTGACTCACCCAGAACAAATTCCAGTCCTGCAAGCTCCATTCATGGTAAGTGCCCTACACAGGTGTACCATTTTAAATCTTTTATACTGTATCTTTACTGTACCTTTTCTATGTTTAGGTGCACACATACTTACCATGTGTCACAGTACAGTATCAGTACAGTGACATGCTGTCCAGTTTTATAGACTAGCAGCAATAGTTATACAATATAACCCAGGTGTGTAGTAGGCTAGATCATCCAGGTTTGTATAAGTACACTCTATAATGTTTGCACAATGACAAAATCACCTAACAATACATTTCTCGGAATGTATTCCTGTTGTTAAGCAATGCATCACTGCACTAGGTACCAGGAATACAACTGTGAATAAATAAGAAGTCTCTACTCTTACAGAACTTACCCTTAAACGGGGCCCAGTTTGAAGTTTCCCAGCTGTCAAAGGGCAATGAGGGGATTCTCATTCCATTTTACACCACTCAGCTTCTGTCTCTAAGTACTGGCACCCTCTCACCCCAAGTTTCCTAGGCTCTTCACTTTAAACCTCCTATGTAGGGCCCAGAGCCCTTTCTCCTTCTCCCCCTGGACCTCCCCTCCTGGGGCTGACATTCTCCTCCTCCTTTTAGAACTCCCTTCTGGGGGATGACATTCTTGAGTATCCCAGGGTAGAAGATTGTTGTAACCTTTTTTCCCTCCCAGAGTGTGATTATCTGAGCAGAGGAAGCCTCCAGGAAAGCTGCATTCCCAGATGAGTCAGCTGTCATCACAGCCATTACCTAATGCTGAACTGGGATGGGTTCAGGAAGCTGAAGTCAGTGAATATAAAACTAAGATTCACAGGTTTGGAACTCAAGGTTGCTGGAAGCAAGAGGCTGGCCGTGTTTCCACTGCTATTGCCAAGTCTCCACTTGTTCACTCTCTCCAGAGAACAGAACAGGGAGGTCTTCAAAATTTCCATTTTAAAATAAGCTGATATTTCTGAGAAGGGACTCTCCCTTTATAATTTTTCTCAGTGAATGCTTTAGCACGAATAGACTACTCGGGGCAGGATGGAATGTGGAGAGGGGAGAAGAACAGGAGACAACGCCGGCTGGAGAATGGTAGGTAAGAGGAGTCATTAATAGGAGGGTCCCACAGACCTAGATTCTGGCGCTGACCACTTAGGTTCTTAAGCTAATGTCCCAACACTGAAACCTCTTAGTGTGTTCCTTATGGGAAAGACCATGAGGATGATAACAAAATTGGTCTCCATGGAGAATCAAGAGACAGATACCAAAGGCAATAGAACACATCAGCACCAGAGTTGCTGATCTTTAATACTTAGAAGTTAGGCCGGGCGCGGTGGCTGACGCCTGTAATCCTAGCACTTTGGGAGGCCAAGGCGGGCGGATCACAAGGTTAGGAGATTGAGACCATCCTGGCTAACACGGTGAATCCCCGTCTTTACTAAGAATACAAAAAATTAGCCGGGCGTGGTGGCGGGCGCCTGTAGTCCCAGCTACTCTGGAGGCTGAGGCAGGAGAACGGCGTGAACCCAGGAGGCGGAGCTTGCAGTGAGCGGAGATGGTGCCACTGCACTCCAGCCTGGGCGACAGGGCAAGACTCTGTCTCAAAAATAAATAAATACTTAGAAGTATTGTTGCATGTTGGCCAGGCGCAGTGGCACACGCCTGTAATCCTAGCACTTTGGGAGGCCAAGGCAGGTGGATCACCTGAGGCCAGGAGTTTGAGACCAGCCTGACCAACATGGTGAAACCCTGTCTCTACAAAAATACAAAAATTAGCCAGGTGTTGGTGGCGCATGCCTGTAATCCCAGCTACTAGGGAGGCTGAGACAGGAGAATGGCTTGAACCCGGGAGGTGGAGGTTGCTGTGAGCCGAGATAGCACCATTGCACTCTAGCCTGGGAGACAAGAGCAAAACTCCATCTAAAAAAAAAATAAAATAAAAAATATTGTTGCATGTGCTAAATGTTACCTACCTCATGCAGCCTTTCTTAGTAGGTTTTCTGGTTCATGCTCAGATTGTAAGGAGAATATGCCTAGTCTCCGTTTGGCAGAAAGTAAGCCCACAAAAATCCACTGCTCATTTCTGTAACTCTTCACTCTCTGAATCCGTGGGCTAACTAACCTGCTTTTCTTACCTGCAGATGCTTCTTCTGAACCAGCCCCGCCTCTGCCCAGATATGGGGCTTCCCACCCCTATTCCCTCAAGGTACTCTTCACTTAGAAGTTACTCCCAGACTCAGCAGTAAACAGACAAATCTTCAGGTCACCATTTCCTGTTAACTTTTTGGGGGCTTTTTCCTGGCTTCTCTCTATTAACCCCTGAGTCATAGCATCCAAAATCAACTCACTACATTCTCTTTGCTTTCTTCCCAGAATAAAATATCAGAGTAAGTCTTCCCTGATCATACCTTATTTATTTTTATTCCTTGGTAGGTACTCATTATTTTGAAAACTGGGAAATAAAAGGAAAGAACTAAGCCTCTCCCTTTCTTATACAAACTGTACCACAGGGTAGCTGAATAGTTGGTAAGGGCAAGTCTCTCTTTAGAGAAGTATTTCGCTAATGAGTGAGAAGGGATAATAGAATTAATACGCTAATGGGTCTAGATAATGATTATCAATGCTTCCAACATCACAAAATACAGACATTATATGATGGAAGTATATACCACCACTTACGAATTAATCTTGACAAAATATAAATCTGATTAAACTTCTAGAACTAATTTAGGAAATACAGGGACAGAGGATTCTACAAGAATGCAATTAGGAAAACTCAAACTTCAGAAAAAGCTATGGGGCAAATAACTGTGATTCTTGAAGAATTTCAAGGGGAAAAGAGAGGTATGGGGAGCCCACATATTAAGAGAGACTTTAGAGGCCTGCCAACCAATTGCAGTGTATGGACCTTATTTTGATCCACATTCAAACAAATGCACCATAAGAAATGTATGATAATCAGGGAAATGTGGACATTGAGTAGATTTTTAATGATATTAAGGAATTGTTAATTTTGAGGTGGGGGATGGTATTTTGGTTATAATTTTTCTTTAAAAAATCCTTGTCCTTTAGAGGTATATGCTGAAATATATATGGATGAAGTCTATGATATCTTGGATTTCGTTCAAAATAATCCAGAGCATCATGGATTATTTCTAAGTGTTGGCATCCTCTCACCCCAAGTTTCCTAGGTCTTCACTTTAAACCCCATATGTAGGTCCCAGAGCCCTTTCTCCTCCTCCGCCTGGAATTCCCCTCCTGGGGCTCACGTTTTCCTCCTCCTCTTAGAACTCTCTTCTGGGGGGTGACATTCTTGAGTATCCTGGGGAGGGGAAATGAGTGGGAGTATAAATAATGCAAGATTGGCCATGAGTAGATAATTGTTTAAACTAGACGATAAGTACATGGGAGTTCATTATACAGTTCACTTTTGTATATGGTTGAGAAATCCAGAACAAAATGCTAAACAAAATTGTAACCACTGGAAGAATGCATATGGAATGTGTAACTTCCCAACCAAGAGAGGGATCAAAAATGAGTAAGAAACAACTGAATGAAAGCCAAGAAAAGGGAAAAAGGGTGTGTGTGTGGCGGGGCAGTGGCCGGGGGTGGGAGTGGGGCTTGCCTAGAAAGCATTTTAAGGAGAAAACATGAAATAAGGTGGCAGAAATACATCCAAATATGCCACTGATGAAACAGACATCGACTAAATTTTTCTATCAAAAGACAGATTGGGTTAAGAAATTAAAAATTCAAGCCAGAAACGGTGATGGATACCTGTAGTCCCAGCTACTTGGGAGACTGAGGAGGGAGGATTGTTTGAGCCTAGCAGTTCAAAGCCAGCCTGGGCAACATAGCAAGACTTCATCTCTATAAAAGAAAAAATTGGGAATACTTATTCTATTTTATGGAATGAAGTGTTGCCTGGTTCAAAAAAGAAAATTCAACTATATTCTTTTCATAAGGGAAACTCTTAAAAAAAAAAAGTAAAGTTAGAAAATGAAGAGATAGAAAACTACTAGAGTAATGAAATGATCATAAAGAGAAATTAGGAGTAAAGCAGTTCAATAGATATGGGATAGAATTAGCAACAAAGTGATCATCAAAGACCTTGACGAGAACAGTTTCAGCGGCACAGTGGGAGCTAAAGCCAGACTGCGTTTGTGATGAGCTGTACGTGGAAGAGGTAAAAGTAGAAAGGAAGCGGAGGGAGCTGAAAAAGCAAGTGGAGGGAACACATTTTCAGTTAGGGGAGGTGGGCTACTCATTTATTGGCCAGTTATTTATTGAGCCTGTGTAAATACTGATGTGAAAAAGCCATAGGAGAAGGCGAAGCAGAAGAAACAGGTAGATGGGGAAGATATTCCTGGGGAGGAAAGACACTGAACATGATGAGACCCCAGGTACCAGTGGAAACAGCAGCAGACAAGAAGAAAACATTATTTTATTTCTAATTTATTAATTTGTCATTACACAAACAATACATAAATGCATATTCAAAAACATCAAACATTACAGTTAAAGCTAATGCACGCTACCAAACCACTGTTAACAGTTTGGTTAGTATCCTTCCAGACCTTCTCTCTATATAATACACAAATATGTACTTGTAGAAGTACACTATACAGTATTTGTGTGTGTGTGTGTGTGTGTGTGTGTGTGTGTGTGTGTGTGTGATGTAACATCAATAGTATCGTATGTATTACAGGTATTGTCTTTCAATTTTTTCCCTCAAACTTTTAACATTGTCTCCTGGAGATCCTTCCATGCCAGACATGTAGGACTTTCTCTTTTTCATTGATACTTAATATTTCATCATGTGTACCATATTCCATCATCTTGATGAGTATTTTGGTTTTTCCAATTTCATAGTATTACAGTAGCTCCCCCATCATGGAGGATATTTTCCAAGACCCCCACTGAATGCCTGAAACCATCAATAGTACCAAACCCTCTATGTACTATGTTTTTTTATGATCTGATAAAAGAAATGACTAATGGGCAGAGAGTACACACTGTGGATACACTGGACAAAGGGATGATTCCTGTCCCAGGCAGGATGGAGAAGGATAGTGAGAGATTTTTATTATACTATGCAGAAAGGTTTGAAGTTTAAAACTTATGTTCATTTCTGGAATTTTCCATTTAATATTTTTGTATTGTGGTTGACCTTGGATGACTGAAACCTCAAAAAGTGAAACTGCAGATAAGGGGGTCTACTGTACAAACAAAGGTGCAATTGACATCATTGTACAAGTTATCTTGTGAACACATGTATGTTTCTTTAGGACATTAAAAGTTGGAATTGTTAGGTCACAGGGTATGTGACTTTTAAAATTTAATGGGTAATACACAATTGTCTTTAAAAGAGGCTGTGCCAATTTGTATGCTCACTAGCAATGCATTCCTGTTTTTCCACACCCTTTCCAGTTTTTGATTTGTATGCATGCTAAATATTAGTTGGATCTGAGATGGTTTCTTGTGTTTTAATGTGCACTTTCCTTATTTTGCTGAGATGGAGCATCTCTTCATAACCGATTTGTAAAGTTCTTTGCTTATGTGCATTTTCAAAGGGAAAGGGTATATAGCTTCCAATTTCTAAAAGGGAGTAACCAAAAAGTAGAAGACTAACAGCTAGTCTATCTGGAGTTAATTTTTGTGAAAGATCTAACTTTATATTTTTTCTAAATTGTTATGCTATCCCATACTATTTATTGAATAATCCATTTTTTCCTTACTAATTTGAAATATCACTTTTATTACTTACACAACATATATGTGTGTTTCTGGATTCTCAGCTCTATTAGAGATTTATTTTTGGCATCAGTCACCTGAGCTATTCTTAACTTGGTTCATTGAATGGTAGCTGATTTTGTCAGCCAAGATAGTGAGTGTGTTGCTTATGAGACAATAGACAATATAATTCATGACACATGAATCCTATTCTAGTTAACTTTGATTTAAATCAATTCCATTATCTACAACTTAGAGTATTAAAAATGTGTAAACTTTTCTCAGATTAGTTCCTCTTTTTTAGGGAATACTTCACAGGCTCAATGTCGAGGTGGGAGGCTTTTCCCCTCCTTCTGAAAGTATTATTTGATGTTAAAGCTTTCTGGTGATTTAAAGTTGTTTCCTGGCAATATCAAAGGATTTTTACATGGGATGGCAATATTACTGTTGATTTATAAAAACCTTTCATTTAACAAATGATATAAGGTTCACAAACTATAACATATACTCTGAATAAACAATATGGCACTTTAACTTAACACTTACACTGGACTGAGCTCATTGGAGCACACAAATCATGTCCCAATCATCTTTCTATCCCCAAACATCCAGTACAGGTTGCAGCACCTAAATTGAAACAGAATTAAATTGCATGTCAACATTTTTTTTAAATAAAATAATGAAGCCTAAATTTCTTGAAAACGTCACTTTTAGGGTTTTACAATGTCATACATGTTTCTTTTTAGTAGGAAAACTAGAATTAGACACTGACCTGTTATTATTTTAGTCTCAAGTGTGGGGAAAATGTTCCCTTGCTGTCTCTGATCTCCCTCAGGTATGACCTATCTATAGATACATTGCATGCCTGTGAAATGACAGCAAGAACTGTGATCTGGATAACATTTGGATTGCAGCAGGCAAGAGCATTTTACAGTTGTTATATGGAAATATTGTAGGAATGCAAAAGGATGAAGAGATGAACTTAACTTTTTTATGGAAAAGTTGAACTGTGGCATTTGCCTTGTTTTAAAATTCAGTTGTTTTTACGATCTAAGCACACCTTTCCCTTCCCTCCAAAGGGATAAATATGGCTTCTGTGGACAATGTCGTAGTCTGTAAACTTAGATACTCTGGACCCATGACAGTAGACAATGGGAAAACTCCCCAAACTGCCTAGTCTATCAGTTTCCCTGCTGAGAATGAAAAATAAAGCTAACTCACTCACCATCCAGGTATGCTGAACAAACTCAACAACTAAGTGGACAGCGCCAGTGCAAAATACCAGCGTCTTACTTGGCCATCGCCAATCTGAAAATCTGTCTTATTTTTCTTATTCGATGATTCTATGGCGGGGTGTCGGGGGGGAAGCAAGAATGTCTGTGAACTTTAACTTGCTTCAGAGTGCCTCACTTAGCATTTTCATCTATGAACACAGCATGTCATACCAATTATACTCCACGAAAGATATAGTTACAATAGCACTTGTATAAAGTAATCCTTGCAACCAATGAAGGAAAGCCATGCATTTAAAGGGATCTTGCTGTAGAAATTCTGTGAACTGGTACAGAAATATACGACAAAGATTTATCTTGAAATGTTGAAAAGGAGTAAATAGGGTGCAAGTATACATCACTAAATAATAAACTATTACTACTGCTAGAAAATAGAAATATGGATTATTAAGAGGCTTGAAGCAGAAGGAGGGGGGAGAAAAGGTCTAGTTTTGGATAAGCAGGAGACTTAGAAAAAAGAAGCCTGCAGGACTGACCTATGTCAAAGAATAAAAGGCTAGAGCCTAGCAAAACCTATTCCGCCTTGGGTTGTCAGTACCTACAGTGGGGGCCAGAACCAATATTATCCTTTCCAGGGAGCAAGGAATAGCTTTTAGGGAGACTTTGGAATCATCCTAATCCTAGTCACTATAAAAGAATTACATTTAGTTTACCTTTAGGGTAGAATTGACACAGAGGTATAGCAACAGCAAAGGTTCCATTCCCCCGACCCTTTTGTTAAATTCTTGAAATTCCTTTAAGGAAACAAAGACTTTCATTTCACAGATTTATGACTATTGGAAGGAAAAGACTGAGTCAAACTTTCAAGTATGAGTTGGGACTCTTTAATCTTTTTTTGGAGGGACAAGAAAACAGGCAGCTGGGTGTGGTGGCTCACACCTGTAATCAACACTCTGGGAGGCCCGGGCGGGCAGGGGAGATCATTTGAGGTCAGGAGTTCAAGACCAGCCTGGCCAACATGGTGAAACCCCATCTCTACTAAAAATACAAAAATTAGCCCGGCATGGTGGCACACACCTGTAACACCAGCTACTCAGGAGGTTGAGGCAGGAGAATCGCTTGAACCTGGGAAGCAGAGGTTGCAGTGAACCAAGATCTCGCCACTGCACTCCAGCCTAAGCAACAGCGAGACTCTGTCTCAAAAAAAAAAAAAAAAGGAAATAGGCACCTAATACCTGATACTGGGAATGGGATGTTCATTGTGCAGAGGAAAATAGTACAGAAAGACACAAGACAAACTTCCTTCATGAGCTTCACAAAATTGCCTTTGTAATTTTGCCTTTGCATTGTTTATTTTCTGGATCATCATCCCTCCTAAATTATTTCTCAGCTTCCAGTTTCAGCTACTCTAATCTACCTCCCATCTGCCACTGGAATTGTGCACATCCAGCAGAATTTGAGCACAGTATCCCATTGCTTAAAACCATTCAATAAATCATTCTTGCTTTCTGAATAGATGCCAAACTACTAGGTCAGTGGGGAAGTCATTGTCTGCCTGTCTCCAGTGCAATTCTGTGGCTGCCCTAGGAGCCTTGTTTATGCTCTTAAGCCATTAAGTTCTCTTTTCTTGTGTTTGGAACGCCCTTCCCTCTGGCTCTTATGACCTTCAAGACTCAGGTGTCAACGTTTTTGAGGAAACCTACCCTGAAAAAACCATCCCTGTGTATAGTTAACAAGTATTTCTCGCTGCATTATTAGTTGGCTTATTATGTCCTCAAATTGTCAATCTTGAGGGCTGGGTTTTGTCCTTTTCCTAGGATTATTTAAGAAAATTGAGCCATGTCACAAAGTGCTTGTCACTGAGCCGTAAAGTTTCTTTTTAAAATGTGACTTCAAATCTTAAAAATTGTTTCCAGACAATTAAATATTTCTGGTTCTGCAAAGATAAATTTTCAAGAACAGAGATATTCTGGTACTATTAAGACTTTTTTTTTTTTTTTTTTAAGGTCCATGAATTACTGGAGTTTGCAACTTGGAGAAACATAATCATTCACCTGTGAAAATTCTTGTGAATAATGGCAGTTGTGATCCCCAATCACTGGAGGCTTGATTATAAAACGTTATCTCAATACTTCTAAATTAGTATAGGATATTATAAATAGAATTGGAAAAATTCAGCTATTTTGGACAATTAGGAGTTAAGGAAACTGTACATTTAACGCCTCCTAACTTCTACTATTTGTTTTTGGTGTGGCAAGCTGTGAGATCACATTGGAACAACCTAAAATAAATTTTATTTGGGGAAAGTGAGGTTTGAACTGTACACAATTACCATATCAGAAAAATTTTTACTTATGATTTACTGGCTAAAAAAGAAAAGCTTATGTGGGACCTTGCTCTATGGGCATTACACTGACAGAATTAGAGAGATGGCATTCCTGTAAGACTCCAAATAGCTGAACTGGAAGTTATTTAAGATCCTAAACAATCAGCTGGGGGAAGGGTTGACAGTAGGGATAGTTTGGATTTTGACAGCAGGAGGGGATGATGGGAAAGCAGAGGGCAGGCACGACAATAATTTTGCATTTTTGAACAATGCACCATGAGTTGAGTACCTTCTGTCGTTACACTGAAAAGCTTATTATTTAAGGCTCTTGAAACATATTGCCAAATTACTTTCTAAAAGTACACAGGAAAGCCTGTCTTTCTATGTTAAGTCCTGCTACTTTGGACACTTATTACAATTAGCTAAAAATATTAATTTGCATTTTTTAGGTTACTAGAAGTTGAACCTTTAGAAACTGCTCTATCTCTTCTGTGAACTACCCATGTTTTCTCTCCTTTTCTATTTTTTTTCTTAATATAAAAGTAGTAATAACTGCTGTTACCATTTTAAATCTTTACATATTATTCATTTCCTTGGAGACTATTACTTTGTTTATAGTGTTTTTCCAGCCCCAGAATCAAAATGGAATCCATTTTCACAAAAATCCCACCTCTTTTTCTAAGACTAGTTTTTCTCCACCTGTATTAAATATCACATATCACAGTTAGCACTGGAGGGGCACAGCCAGCAAATCTTTCTGGTTAACAGTCCAACAGTGAAGTTTCACATTCCATTAAGTATCTCACCTGTAGCAGGTCTACTTGGAATCTTACTACACATCCTTAGGGTTGCTTACTCAAGCCTACGTACTTAGTTCCTTTATTTATAATGTTATTCATTAACATTTTGTTCAATGTCTTACAGCGCAACTAGAATAGAAAATATTTGGCAATCTCGTGTACATCCCAATTTTATGCCTCGTTTGTGGCTAATCTGATTAAATTTTTACTTCAACTAAACACGTCTTTTAACAGGGAGAACTAACTACTGGGTCTCATTAACTCTGATTAGCTAGCTGGCTACAGATGCAGCGCATATTAATTTCTACAGGCACCTTTCTGAATTCAAGTAAAAGTTTTGGTAGACAAGGATTTCCTACTTAAGTATCACTAACATACTATGAATATTGAGTACAAATATTGCTCACTATTCTTGCATTCTTTAAATTGTTTTACTTTGAAAATTTAAGAACTATCAGTAAGTCATTATTAACAGGTCTTTAAGGAGTATTTTGAATTGTGAAAATACAAATCTAGTCAAATTTTGAACACATATAGAGCCAAATATTTCAACAAAACTGCAGTTTAATTTCAGAAAATGTGTTAAAATATATATTTATACATCAATTTCTGACATACACTTAATGTGTTAGTATACACAAAATGCTTTCTTTTGAAACTGTATTTATGAAATGTACATTTTAATTTAAATACTCAGTATACACTGCACTTAATCTGCATGTTGCATTTATTAAATACATTAAAATCTGCAATGTAACAAAACGTTTTCTGCATACGAAATTCAAAACACCATTTTAAATGAACAAAAGATGGCTCACTTTTTTTTTTTTTTTTTACAACTAGTGTATCGTACACTAGCTCAGCTCCACCAAACTACCTGTTCGTTCTCTTTTATTTGACATTGTTCACAGACTAGTACATATTACAATAAGAGTGCTGGATAAAAACATGAGGTACGAAAGTGGTTCAAAGATTATAGGTCATGCAGATCATGCTAGACAGCAAAGAAAATTGTGACTGAGAAAACACTAAATAAAAATACATAAAGAATGTGCATTATAAAAAAAAAGACAAAAAAAAAAAAAAACAAAAAAAACTCCATTACACAGCTTTGCTTCTTTGGTTACAAAGTAGGTTGAACAATTTCACAGCTTTTTATTCCCACCCGAAAAAAAAGTCATACGAAATGTTGAAAAGCAGAGGAATCGTGGCAATTTCTCTTAGAAAGTAGAAACAAATGAACAAAGTTTTCATCAAAATAGCCCAATTATTTATTATATCACAATAACTGGTGACTACCTGTACAGTTGCACTATGTTCTTCATACTTACACTATACAAAATTTACATTCAAGCTGGGTCTTTACTACTGAAAATAAATACCAAAAGTAAATTGCCATTAGTGTTAGAAATATGCCAGGATTCTTTTGTTCAATTATTGCCTAAACGTTTTATCTATTAAATGCAATCCTGTCTTTCACTTCCTTTACTGATACTTATAATTATTCAAAAAAATTAAAAAAGTTCTGTGACATTGTTCATGTACATTATGAAAATAGCAGCCCTGTAATAAATAAAACACAAATAAATGAAAACTTATGTAGGCAAATGTTACTGATATTGAAAGAAAAGTGGCTCTTTAGATGAACTGTTATTTATAATGTGACAGGAAGGCTCAGGGTAAATCCAAGGGTAATAGGAAACATGGGAGAGCCACCAAACTCTTAAAGACCCCACTCATGCGCACCAGGTAAAATGCAGACTTTGCTCGCTTTAATAAACCCCATCTATTATTCTCCTTGTGTACTGATGACATAGAACTGGACATCAACAGCGCTGCATGACATTTCAGAGAGAGGAAAAGCTCTTGTAGAATGATTGTCTAATACTGAAAAGGCCAAACACACAACCAAAGCATGGCTACTTGCTTTCGTATAAAGTGGAAAGAACACCAGTGGCACACAAGGATAGATTGCTTTCAGTTTTTTTCTTAATGAGGCTTAAGAAAGCTTTATGCTGAGGAGACATTCGGCTGCTGTGGAGGTTGCGTTGGCTGCGGAGGCTGTGCTATCACTGCTTGCTGTTGAGAAGTGCTACCAGGATTGGCCTGTTGGGTTGGGAGTTGGGATAATTGATCATTGTTTGAAAGAGATTTTAACAGTGCATTTTCTCGTTCAAGTAAAGAGTTTCTTTCAACTAATTCTTTTATTTGTTCCTTTAAAACTTCCACTTCTTCTCTTACTGCATACATCAAATGGCTTTTCACCAGATCCTGTGAAAAACAAAATTAGGAATGTCAAAAGAGTGAAAAGGTAAAGGTGGTGCTATCTGGTTCTGGCCTACTTGGTGCCGTTTAAGTTTTTATATTAGTTTTCCTGGTCTTGCTTTTAAGATTTCTGCTTTATCTTGACCGAGCCTATGGAAGATGGGTTGGAAAAAATCCAGTTCCCAACTAGAGCAGTGAGCTCAGAATTTTCTTTTCAAAGTTTGGGACGATTTCCAAAAAATACTAGCTTCTTAAACTGTCAACTCTTTAGGCTTAGAATAAAAAAAAAAAAAAAGGTTAAAATCACATGCTTAAAATGGTAGATCAAGAGAACAAAGGAACAATATTCCAATGGAAAGCTGTTTGATGTTAAACTAGTCATAGTACTGCTTTAAAGATAACATTTTGGACTTTAAAATTTTAGGATAAAAAAATAGTTTGAGACTAACAGTCCTGTAAGGTCTCACACCTGTAATCTCAGCACATTGGGAGGCTGAGACGGGTAGATCACCTGAGGTCAGGAGTTTGAGACCACCTTGCCCAACATGGTGAAACCCCGTCTCTACTAAAAATACAAAAATTAGCCAGATGTGGTGGTATGCACCTGTGGTTCCAACTACTCAGGAGGCTGAGGCAGGAGAATCGCTTGAACCTGGGAGGTGGAGGTTGCAGTGAGCCAAAATCGTGCCACTGTACTTCAGCCTGGGTGACAGAGCGAAACTATCTCAAAACAAACAAAAATACCAACTTTTTTTTTGTAGAGACAGGGTCTTGCTATGTTGCCCAGGTTAGTCTCAAACTCCTGGCCTCAACTGATCCTCCCACCTCAGCTCAAGTGCTGGGATTACAGATACTGTGCCTGGCCTACTTATAGCTTACTTATAGTCTACTTCCATCAGACCTCTAGATGTTTTTGCTTTAATACTCTTTTTTGCTGTAAAGTATTTTCAATGCTGAAATATTTGGGGAACATGTTGTCTTTAAATATGTATGCCCCCTCACCAATGGCCCTTATCAATGATAATGCATGAAATGTGAGATATTCAAATGGGAGAAATATTTACTCAATTAGTATTTCTAGACTAAAAATTCTCAATGTTCTGGCATCTACAATGAAATCTCATTATCAAAAAACATGATTTGGTCATCTTTGGTTTAAATAAATTATTTGCTTTCTAAAATTGACAAAAGCTAAGTGTTCCATACAACCAACAATCTATGAAATGGGAGAACTGTAAACTTTTACTTACCATTGCTTGTTCTATTTTGTTGTCAATGGCTACAACACCTCCCCCAGATGCACTGGAAAAAATTAGAATATGTCATTAAATTATTCTAAAAAATTTAACCTCCCTTCCAACTCTTAAAAGAATGTAAAAGACATTCATGCTTCACTTAAAACCAAATATATAGTAATTTAAAATAGCTTATTCTGTTCTAACAATTTCAGTACTCAAAGCTCTCATTTCTAAAATGAGAGTCTTAGTAAATTGACAACTTCTACAGGTCTTTTGTAGTGCCAACATTTCTAATTTGCCTGTGATATATGTATGCTATTTTAACTCTCAATTGTATTAAGAATTTCTCTGTTCAGTGGTTTTAAAAGGATACTTTTAAATGGGCAGTGCCTTCTCTGTATCTTTTAAATTTCTTCATTAACCAACTATATATTCTAATTGCCTTTCATGTAGAAATTCCAATAATTACTTATTGTAGTAAAATTCAGAAGATGGCTTGACTTTTTTTTTTTCTAGTCCTCTTAGTAAGACTTTTCTGCTCTAAGTTTTATAAACATCTAGTTTTTAAAAAAATTTTTAATGGCTTCTAAAAATGCTTCAGAAAGCCTTTGGGCAGGATTGGTTAACAAGAAACTCAACATTCAGCCGGGTGTGGTGGCTCACGCTTGTAACCCCAGCACTTTGGGAGGCCGAGGTGGGAGGATCACTTGAGGCCAGGAGTTCCAGACCAGCCTGGCTTAACACGGTAAAACCTCGTCTCTACTAAAAATACAAAAAAAATTAACGAGGTATGGTGGCGGGAGCCTGTAATCCCAGCTACTCAGGAGGCTGAGGCAGGAGAACTGCTTGAACCCAGGAGGCAGAGGCTGCAGTGAGCTGAGATCATGCCATTCATTGCAATCCAGCCTGGGCAACAAGAGCAAAACTCCATCTCAAAAAAAAAAAAAAAGAAAAAAGAAAAGAAACTCAACATTCTGGCAGACCTACATGTCTTTGTAGGTTACTTGCTGGCAAGAATAACCTAATCACCTATAAGGTATGTGGTTTAGATCAGTTTTTCCTGGGAATAACTGAAAAGTTATCCAGCCTGTAAGCACATTCCAAGTTCAAATATCACCTTAGCAACTGTACGATAACAACACAGAAGGCTGAATAATTGTCCTCTTTGGTGGTTTATATTCTACCATGTATTAAGTAGTAAGAATAGCTGGAATTTATACCCTTTTCTTGTTTTTTTTTTTTTTTTAATTTTATTTCAAAAAACAGTTATTAGGTTTTTAAAAATTACTCTTGTAAAGAAAAATCTGATACTTTAGCTTACTATATCAATACAAAAAGATAATTTTTATATGTTACTAAATACTCTTCCTAAAGTATACTCCACCTAAGATTTTAGTGCTAAAATACATGGAAACTACTTTACTTTGATGGTGTGGACCCACAATGTCATATCAGATTGAGGCTCAGAAATATCCTGTCCTATGATTTCCTGCTATTCATTTCCTATGTGACCATCAGCAAATCACCTATTTAACTTCCCTGGATCTCAGTTTCCCCATCTGTAAAACAAAGGGGTTGTGTCAATGCCTCAATGGATTTTCCACTTTTAAATCCTTGAAACCTTAAATCATTAGATGGAAAACTAAGTTTGTTTATTTGAGCATTAACCACATTAATTACAGCATACGACCTTCACTTCTTGCTGCTAGTATTTCTAAGATGAAAAGAGGTTTTGTGTATCTAACATCTATAAAGGATTTATGGATCATTAAAAAATACTTTATACATGCTGGGCTTTAAATGCTTTTAGTGAGCTGTGCAAAGTGTGACTATATGTAACTATAAACTACAGAACCACTAAGTAAACCATAAGGCTTTAATATGTACGTCAGTGCCAGATACCATGCAGATACATTCACCACAAATACTGAATACGTTTTGGCAAAAAAGACGGTGAGAGGCATTTAGATTAGCTTGCTTGGGAATCCCAGATTATATGTTCTATATTTTTATTGACATGGCAAGGAAAGATTGAATTACTTTTAAGTCATTTCATGACTTAAATCATTTGATTCCTTCAACACATTTGGTTTAAATAGCACACCTTAAATACTAACTACAACATCAGTTTTATGTATTAATAAGCAGTAAAACAACAAAAAACCCCAAAACCCTTAAAAAAGGGTTTACTGTTTTGTTTTGTTTTTTTGATAATTAAAATCAGCGAGTTTTAAAATGATTCCCATAGCTAAGGAAGAATAATTAGCATGCTATTCTTTGAATGGTGATCTAACAAACTCTCTTCCTAAGATCTCTTTTGACAACAGAAGAAACAGGTTTGCAAGATATAAATAGATAATGATGAAGATGTATCCCTTAACAGGTATTAATATTTCAACTATTAGGTGTTATACTCTAATAGAATAAATCAGTGTCAAATATAATTACTACCACTATAGTGACCTTTAACTATCTTGAAGGCTATTATTCAAGAATTCTATAACCTACTGCAGGGGTCTCAAACTTTAGCACGCACCAGAATCATCTGGAGGTCTTGTTAAAACGCAGGTTGCTGGGCTTCCCCCTCAGAGTTTCTGATTTAGTAGGCATGGAACCAGGAATCTGCATTTCTAACAAGTTCCCAGATGATGTGGAATCTGCTGTCTGACTATGCTTTGAGAACTGCAGGCTTACAAATGAAAGTTATAGGAGGAAAAATTAAGAAGCCTAATTCTATTTTTAAAACTTTTTAGCCTGGTACATAAAATTCTTTATGACTTTGACCTCTGCCTTATACAATCTGTTTTCCTCTTATACTCCATCTGCCTATTGTGTTATGGTCTTATATAATTATTTGCAGTCTGTTGAAATATGTTCTCTCAGGTTTCCTTGGCTTTGCAGAAACTGCTCCCTCAGCTGGAAATGCTCACAGTTCCAATTCATCTGGCTATCTTACACCTGTCCCTTAAGATGCTCCAGTGCCATCTCTTCTGTGATGCTGTTTGATTTTCTAAGGTAGAGCCAATTATTCCATCCCTTCTGGGGTCTACCAATCTTCGCAAACTTTCTGTAGTGCAAAAAGGCAGAATAGCAAATTCTGGCTCCTCCATATACTCACTATATGGAAATTATTTAACCTTTCTAGACCTCAGTTTTTTCATTTAAAATAAGGATTATATGCCAATTGTGAGGATTAAATGAGTTTCAATAATGCTCAGCACAGTACCTGGCACACTGAGCACTCAATACAGACGGTGATTACTTTGAGTATTATAATACTACCACTGTTGATCCTATTAGATTGAGCTCCTCGAGAAAGGTTCCGTAACTTCTTCACCTTTGTGAATAAGTGAATTCAGTGCTTAGCACACAGCAACTCAATGCATACTGACAGTAATTAGATATGATAGACTTGAAACAATTATTGGTTCATATGAGGAAGGCATTGAAATTCTTTAAGTTCAGATAAATCAGTTCTCAAAGTGCAGTCCCTGAACCAGAAGCATCAGCATCACCTGGAAACTTGTTAGAAAGGTAAACATTTGGACCCACCCAGACCTTGTTAGAAATGTAAATATTTGGACCCACCCCAGATTTACTCTTGAGGTGGGCCCATAATCTATTTTAACAAACTCTCCAGGCGGTTCAGACAGAAACTAAAGTTTGAGAACCACTGCTTTAAACAGCCAGATTTACAATGAAGACACCAATATGGTAGTCTTAAGCAAATAAGAGACTATTTTATTTCAAGATCCCAGAATATGGTTTAAAAATACTGTTTCAATGAGGGTATCAAGATTTTTCTATTATGTTCAAAGCTATCATACTGAGATTTGACTCTCTTTTAAAATGAGAAAGATCAACTGAAGCAGAATCAATAATTTCCTTCCTTCACCTAACGTTGTAATACTATATACCTTGTTTTCCTTTTAATTATCACATTCAGCACATTATATTTTGATGGTTAACCAGTTTCCAAACTTAAGCTCCCTAAGAAAAGACTTTCTGTCTTTATTCCCAGCACAAAGTATATATACCCAGTAACCTATACTGGTAGTAGTATAAACAAATATTTCAGATTAGTGTGTATGTGTATATACACACTCAAACTGAAATACGTCAATTTTAAACCAAGTGTTACAATTACTGCCACAGAAGCATGAGGGAAAAATGAGTCCAGAATTTTCTTTTTTAAACTATTATGGTAAACTAGAAGTGCTAAATAAAGTCAAAAGATAATTTTTTAAAACAAACTTTCTATTTACTATGAATTATTCTTAAAATAAAAATCAAACATTTATTAGCATTTATAGATGCATTAAAACTTGTGGATATGGAGAGAATGAACAGAAATATAGAGCTGTGGAAAGTAAGAAAGACCTATAGGAAAGTATTTATTTACCGGAATTGCTGCTCCAAAATAAATAAATGAGCTTGAATTCACTGTTTAAAGCTAATTATACTTACACTCACAGAAAAAGTAAAACTCAAAGTATCAATGCTACAGTAAGACAGGTTGGCTTTCCATGCTGTTCATCTTTTAATTGATCTTAACTGGTTCCCTACCACAGCTTTTCCTCCTAGGTTTCCTTAGTCTTACCATGAGATTACTTGCAACATTACTGAGAAAGCAAGATGACGGATGAAGAATTTCCAACTTCACAAGTTAAAATCACTAAAGAAACAGGTAATCTAATTTAATTTTTTGTTTTGAGACAGTTTGACTCTCGTTGCCTAGGCTGGAGTGCAATGGCGCGATCTCGGCTCACCGCAACCTCCTCCTCCCAGGTTCAAGCAATTCTCCTGCCTCGGCCTCCTGAGTAGGTGGGATTACAGGTACGTGCCACCATGCCCGGCTAATTTTGTATTTTTAGTGGAGATGGGGACTCTCTAATGTTGGTCAGGCTGGTCTCGAACTCCCAACCTCAGGTGATCTGCCTGTCTCGGCGTCCCAAAGTGCTGGGATTACAGGCGTGAGCCACACACCCGGCCTTGATCTCTATTTTTAAAAAACTATGAGAAACCAACTTTTTTCTTTACCTGTAGTAATGTGGACAGAGACATCATGACTACTTATTTAAAATAAAAAATTCAGCCTGGGCAACATAGTGAGAACCCATGAAAGAAAAGAAAGAAGAAAAGAAAAAAGAGAAAAGAAGGCAAGCCCGTGGTCCCAGTTACTCAGAAGGCTGTGTGGGAAGCTTGCTTGCGCCCAGGAGTTCAGGGTTCATCACTGCACTCCAGCCTGGGTGAGAGAGCCAGACCTGTCTCTAAGAAAAATAACTACTTCTCTTTTTCAAAATGGACATATTTTGACTATTTTGTCTTTCCATCTTCCCCTAGATACAAATGCTAATTAACAAATCAACAAGATAGAGGAAAAGAAAACTTGATGATTGTCTACTTTAGGGCAGGCACACCTTATCTTAATGAGTCCTTACAACAAGCCTGAGCAACATTCTCATTTTACAGTTGAGGAAACTGAGGTCAAGTAACTTGCTCAAAGACACAACACTAGGAACAGGATTCAAACCTGGACCTAATGTCAAAACACATGTATTTTCTTCCATAATAGTAAGACTGTGAAAAAATAATCTCTAGTGACCTGAAATAAATCCAGAATTATGTATATTATTAAGAGTGCTTTAACGAAGTACCAAATGTTAAGTTGTGAAACCATAAGCATGGATCCAAAGATTAAACCATGCTCAGAATATGCCATTTATCTTATGTGGCATATTCCTAGAAGAGGTTCAGCTCTGAGAATAAGGGAGGGAACCTCTTAGAAAAGGCACTTGCTTAGTGATCTTTTTATAGCCAATATAGTTTACCTAATTGCTAAGAACAAAAATGTTCTTCTGGTTTGTTACAAAGCTGAAGATGTCTTAAAAATTTTATGTATCTTTAATTAGAATACTGCAATAAATAAATAAATAAAATAAATGCCTTGTTTTACTCAAAGACTCCTCTAACTTTGCATTGAGTTACAATCACAACTATAAATGCACTACAGGAACTCTCCAAATTACACAAATTTTTTTGTAATACAAACTCCTTTGAGTTGGCAAATCTGGCGTACTTCATGCTCACCCCTCCTTGCCCAAACCAACTGAAACTGATTCTTCAGAAACGCACAAGCAGAAGGAAGCTATACCTTTCTTTGGGGGCAGTCCTCAGGAATCATATACTGTTTCCAGTAAATCATCTATACCCTTTATTCCACCCACTCCCATCTCCCAAAATAAGCACTGTAATAACATCATTACTACTAAAATGCATTAATTCTAACCTGGGTAACATTTTGCCTATTCTCTAACAAATGCATGTTTTGTTTTTTAGAAAGAAAATTAAGAAAATGCAAGTCACTGATTACAAAGGAAAAAATCGAATAAATCTACAGTTCAGCAAGCTTGTGAGGTTAAATATAATTTTCAAAATCCACCACTCTTCTGTAAGAGGGGACTAAAAAAATATTTATAGCTTACTCAAGAACAAATAACAATTTTCCTTTCAAAACGGCCTAAATAAATAAAATTCATGTAGACAATCTCTAGCTGAATGCAAACCTCTATGGTTAAGAATAAAAATTGGGTGAAGTTAATAATAAACTAAGAACTCAAAATGTTATGTTATTCTAATTATTGACCATCAGTTCTACCAATGTAAAACAAATAATGTTTAATTTCATGATTAAAAAAAAGAAACCCAAAATGCCCCATAGAGATTATTATTAGCGGTAACACAAAGTAAGTTATTTTAAAGCTATTATTCATCCTGAGCAAGCAGGTAAAATTTCTACTTACAGAACTTAAGTGTTACTTTTTCTCAAGTAGCCAGTCCTGCAATGGTGTGATGAATGCTTTTACCAAGGAACTATTAAAAACCCAGTTAAATATTTATATAATGATTGGTATTTATTGTCAGCATCTTCTACAAAAACCTTGTTCACCAATGCCCTCAGCATATTTTATATTTATCTTGTTAATTTTATCAAATGGCTAGCCAGTAAAGCATAGATGAAAGAGCATGCAATCTATACGAAGTCCTACCTTAGACTCCCTTTGTCTGGAGTCAGTCTTACCATCTGTACTAAGAACTTTAAATAAACCCATTTAATTAGAATTTCTTTAATACTTTGGTGAGAGAGGACTATGTAACTGTATGCCTAATTTTTTTTTTAAAGTTAAAAAGTCTCTAATAATTTTCCTAAAATCTGTAAGACCAGATGCCCAATAGAAAAATGGAGGGAATTCACATTGAACATTAACAAGAAAGACATGAAAAAAGACTCAACATCTGAATCATAGAATAAAAATACAAATTAAAACTATAATGTAATACTATTTTCCAAAACAGATTTCTCTCCTTTTCCCTTTCTTTTTTTTTTTTTTTTTGGAGATGGAGTCTCACTCTGTTGCCCAGGCTGGAGTGCAGTGGCCAGATCTCAGCTCACTGCAAGCTCCGCCTCCCGGGTTTACGCCATTCTCCTGCCTCAGCCTCCCGAGTAGCTGGGACTACAGGTGCCCGCCACCTTGCCCGGCTAGTTTTTTGTATTTTTTAGTAGAGACGGGGTTTCACCGTGTTAGCCAGGATGGTCTCGATCTCCTGACCTCGTGATCCACCTGTCTCGACCTCCCAAAGTGTTGGGATTACAGGCTTGAGCCACCGCGCCCGGCCTCCTTTTTCCTTTCTTCTCTCCCGACCTCCCCTTAATTATTCACTCTTTAAGCCAGCAATCATTCATCTGGGAATTTATCCTCTAGATACTTTATATACATAGCAAATAATGTATTTAACAAGGCTACTCATTACAATACTGTTTATAACAGCAACAATTCTGGTTAAATGAATCATGGCATAGCCATCCATTCAATTAAATAGTATGCATCTATTAAAGAACCATGAAGATACTTTTCTCAGTACTGAGATGGAAATAATGTATCCTGGAGATCTTTAAAAGTAAAGGTACAGATGTGTGTACAATACATTATAATTTACATTAAGGAAGATAATACACATTGGTTTTCTTATATACACATAAAGAAGGATACACACACATTAAGGAAGTGGCTCTCTGTTTGGGAAGGCAGGCGGATGCAGGACAGAGATAGAAGCAAGAGTACTTTTACTATATGTTGAAGAACAATGAAAACCGTGTTCCAAAATGAAAATGACTCATGAAGGAGCTATCTTGTACAGTGTAAACTCCAGACATGAACAAATGGGACAGGAAAAGTAATGATAGAAAATAGAAAAGGGAGAAAGGAGAGAAAAGGTGCCAACTCTATTTTCTCTAGGAACTATTTCATTCTGCAAGATAAGGTACTATATTCAACAAACAAAACAATGATCAACGTAAGTGATATTTGTGATTTGTAAAAATTCCGTTTCTTGGTTTAGAGTGAATTATAACCATCTGCAAATATGATGTAAATTATGATTATAGCTCCCAGTACAGTGATTTCTGTTTATTCAAAGTAAATCTGGTAAGCAAATGATAAAAATTTGCGGTAAAGATCTCCACTACAAAAAGTTATGTAAACTTACACAATAAAAACTTTACATTAAAAATTTATCCCCCAATATATATACAAGATTAAAATTAACATTATCTTCTTTATCCAGATCTCTTTCACATTTCCAAGTTATGGTATTTTGGGGGGATCATTTTAATATTTGGTAGTAAAATTCTGATAAAATTACATTTTTCTTGTAGAGCCATTTTAAAGAAACTTCGTATTAAAACTAGCTGAACTAAAATTCCACGAAAATATTCAAAATCAAAGAGATAAGAATTTAGTCTGGAAAAATTGAAGACTGGTACAAAAGTAAAATTTGCACAGCAGTTTCACTATTTATGCAGTCCAAATATTCCAAACAAAGTTAAATATCCTATTTCAAGTTAACACTTAAATGTTATAATAATATGGAGTTACATTTATTTAAGATACTTGACTTTGTGTGCTAGCTAGTTGTTGGTTTTAGAGATGGGGTCTTGATCCGATGCCCAGGCTGGAGTGCTGTGGCATGATCATGGTTCACTGCAGCCTCAAACTCCTGGGCTCAAGCAATCCTCCTACTTCAGTCTCAGTCAACCGAGCAGCTGGAACTACAGGTGTGCGCCACCATTCCCAGCCGATTTTTAAAATTTGTTGTTTAGAAACAGGGCCTCATCCTGTTGCCCAGGGTGGTCTCTAACTCCTGGGCTAAAGCAATCCTCCCACCTCAGCCTCCTGAGTAGCTAAGATTACAGGAACCAGTCATCATACCTAGCATTATTTCTTATTAGATGAAATCATTACTTCTTAATAGACTAACAATAGGCAAGGTTTAACAGGTTGAAAACATTATTTCCTTCCTCTGAGTAAGATCTAAGAAAGGACAGGATAAAGGGATATGAGGAGGGTGGCATTTTCCTTGATATTGAAGTACTTAACATTTAGAGCAGGCTCTCTTGAAAGAAATTTCATTTTACTGTTTACATAGCAGCTACTACCTAATCTGATGACAGTATATTATTGAGGAGTGAATAATACATACCAAGTAATTGGTAACACATACCAATAATAAGCCCAAATTAAAAACTTGACACTATAATACCTGCTACTTTAAATTATTTCTTGGTGACTGGAAAAATAGTATAAGACTGACAGTTACCTAGACTTAGATGTACACTGGTACCTCAGAGGAAAAAAAGGGTGAGAAGAATTAGAAAATATTTCAAGTTTCAACTGAAGCACACTGAATCTTGAGAGATCAGTGAGATGATAAGGGAAAGAGACTATCTATGACAAAGAAAATGCTAAGGATGCCTAGGGCTTTATTCTTGGAGCAACTAGGAAGGAGTTGGCTGGTGTATTACAGAAAGGTGGCTACATTTTGGGGAGGATGAAGTGGGGTGGGGAGTAGGTGGTGCAAATAAAGATGTGCAAAGAAAGCGCTGCAAATAAAGATGAGAAAAGAAATTTAAGTTTCACTTGGAACTACTGAATTTGGAGACATGGAAATGTAGAATCCTGTTGGAGAAATATAGAGAGAAGGCTGCTGGAAATAGGTATTGAGAATTCCAGAGTAATCTCTGGCCTAGAAGTCTAGATTTGAAAGCTGTAAGAATGCAGTACGCAACTCAAACCATAGGAGAAGACAAACCTGCACAAACAATGAAAAGACAAGTGGGGCCAAAACACTGGAGAACACTAACATGTAAAGAGTCGTGGAAAAAGATGGGCTTGGGAAGAAACTATTCTTAGGAATGCTACTTATTCATCTAATGGCCTCACATTTGCCTCCTCGTTCTCTACATGTTATTTCTTTTTATTAAGGTCATTCTTATTTAGATGCCTTGTTTAAATATCTTCTCAATCCCATTTCTACAATGAGACTTAACTAAAGTAAAAATGAGACTATCCCCATGGTATATGTATATGCCAAAAGCCAAATACCAGTGAAAAGTACATAATTTTTGCTCATCTTTTCATTTTGTCTATTTCTTTTCTTTATGACTATTTCTTGAAAGTGCAGAAATGTTAGTTAAAATAGCTTTTTAGAAAAAGTATAATTCTATGAACAATGTATTTGACAAAATAAAATTATATTAGGCTAGTCACTAGGATTTCGTGACTACAATTTGCTCCGAAGTTATTAACTAATTTTTCTTTGCTACTTTAAGTCTCCTTCCTAATCTGTCCCCCAAAGTCCAAGTACAGTAATAAATAAAGGTTGTCACGGAACCGTTTCAAAATAGGGCGAAACTCAGAAGAGTATCATCAGGTTTTTAAAGAGACAGTTGCTTGATTCTGATTTAGACTAAAGGGAGAGCACCAAGCATGGTCATCATTCCTTAGTGAAATGAACAGAATATATCATATTGGGGGTGGGGGGAAGCCTAGTCTTTATTTTTAATAAACCAATGAATGTTTTCCATTTGGAATGTTTTCTAAAATTATAGTGGATTGGGTTTGAACAAGGAATTACATCTTTCTTTTTAAAAATGTTTTTATTTGTTTGTAGAGACAGATCTCCCTCTGTTGCTCACGCTGGTTTCAAACTACTGGGCTCAAGCAATCCTCCTGCCCTGGCCTCCCAAAGTGTTGGGATTATAGGCGTGTGCCACTGTACCCAGCCAAGGATTACACTTTTCACTTTCAACAAATATAAAGTCAACGCTCTAAATATAGGCCCTGAAGAATTAAAGTTGTCTACGTTTCAGTTTACTATCTCTTGTCTAAAGTATTTTCTGTTCTCTACTTCATTCTGGGGTCACACATTGAGGGGTAAGACAACCTCTCACTTAGCAGTTGTCTAGCCTAAGCAAAAAGTTGAATTCAGAAAGAATAATAAAATGGTTTAAAAACATAGGCTTTAGAATTAGGCTAGTTTTTTTTTTTTTTTTTTTTTTTTTTTGTGGAGACGGAGTCTCGTTGCCTAGGCTGGAGTGCAGTGGCACGATCTCAGCTCACCACAACCTCCACCTCCCGGGTTCAAGTGATTCCTCTGCCTCAGCCTCCCAAGTAGTTGGGACTACAAGTGCACACCATCATGCCCAGTTATTTTTGTATTTTCAGTAGGAATGGGGTTTCACTATGTTGGCCAGGCTGGTCTTGAACTCCTGACCTCGTGATCCGCCTGTCTCGGCCTCCCAAAGTGCTGGAATTACAGGTGTGAGGCTAGCTGACTTTTAATCCAAACTCCACCCACTTACTGGTGGGGTGATCCTAGCAAGTTAACATAATGAAACTAGTTATCTCAACTATAAAATGGGATACAGTTGTACATATATTAAAGGACTGCTATAAGGATTATGTGAGACTGTTTACAACAGTTGACACAACAACCCAATTAGTTCCTTTTATCATTTGGATCAATTTGAATTTTGACACTTTATAAGGTCTACTTTCCCAGTGTATCTTGGGAAAATTAAATAAGAGTTAATCTCCCAATGCAGTGAAACACGAATAAAAATCAATTATGATTAGTATTAAGAAACAGGTTTTATATTTATGTTTCACCCAAAATAAAATCCTAGTTATTCCTTAATAAATTGATTTTTTTGTATTCAATTAAATGTTAAAGATTTAATGCAGCCATAAAATATATGTTAACAAAAATTGTTTGACTTGAGATTTACATTTACAAAGCTTATTATTATTATTATTATTTGAGACAGAGTCTTGCTTTTGTCACCCAGGCTGGAGTGCAACGGCATGATCTCTGCTCACTGCAACCTCTGCCTCCTGGGTTCAAGTGATTCTCCTGTACAAGGCTTATTAAACACAGGATCCCTGTGTATTGAACGTCAGTAACGTTCTTACGGATCTTCTTTGGGATCTTGATGTTTCATTATTTAGAGTAAAATAAACTTATCTTACTGTTGGAAATTTTTCCAAAGGCCACTGAAATATAACCAATTTAATTCAAATAAAAATTTCCAAAAAGGGTATTTAAAAATATCCCAGGTCTTCCTTTAGTACTGTTATATGAAAATTCAACAATAAATATTACTAAAAGCAAGCAAGAAAAGTGGTATAAAGTGTTGTTTGCTTTTAGCCGGGCGGGGTGGCTCAAGCCTGTAATCCCAGCACTTTGGGAGGCCGAGACGGGCGGATCACGAGGTCAGGAGATCGAGACCATCCTGGCTAACACGGTGAAACCCCGTCTCTACTAAAAAATACAAAAAACTAGCCGGGCGAGGTGGTGGGCGCCTGTAGTCCCAGCTACTCCAGAGGCTGAGGCAGGAGAATGGCGTAAACCCGAGAGGAGGAGCTTGCAGTGAGCTGAGATCCGGCCACTGCACTCCAGCCTGGGTGACAGAGCCAGACTCCGTCTCAAAAAAAAAAAAAAAAAAAAAAAAAAAAGTGTT
>NC_045435.1:172902747-172966130 GCF_002776525.5 Piliocolobus tephrosceles | reverse complement strand
AAAAAAAAAAAAAAAAAAAAAAAAAAAAAAAGTGTTGTTTGCTTTTAAACAAATTATTACCTTAGCTAAGAATCACTGCCTTAGAATTACCTTATTTAAAAAGGAATTCTGCCGAGGCGGGCGGATCACAAGGTCAGGAGATCGAGACCATCCTGGCTAACACGGTGAAACCCCGTCTCTACTAAAAAAATGCAAAAAACTAGCTGGGCGAGGTGGCCGGCGCCTGTAGTCCCAGCTACTCGGGAGGCTGAGGCAGGAGAATGGTGTGAACCCGGGAGGCGGAGCTTGCAGTGAGCTGATATCTGGCCACTGCACTCCAGCTTGAGCGACAGAGCGAGACTCCGTCTCAAAAAAAAAAAAAGGAATTCTGATGTAAAGTAAAAAACAGCACTACTATAAAATCTGAAGGGTCATTAGGTTTTTTTCACTCAAGCAAAACTGTACTCAAGTAGGCACATTTTCAGAGACAAAAAGTTTGACATCCAAGTTTTTATCATTTCAGTCTAGATTCATGTCCTTGAATTCGTTTAGGCAATAACAATTCTAATAATTAAGACATGGTGAATGACAGAATTTTACAACTGTTTGTGTGAAATCTTTTACGATGAATTCTACACTTACATCATGACCTGAAATTTGTTAAATCAATTTAGATTCCAGAGATAAGACTGTCACTTGAGATGGAATGCTCCACCTACATTGTCCTTAGCCTTCTTCCTTTCTTGCCAACAGGCTGCACTTCTGATTTGTCCATAATTTTTTGTCTTTATCAAATGTTCCTTTCTCTTGAATTAAACCATAAAAGCAGAAACTGTCCATCCCCAGGGTCTACTTATTACAACACTACTCTGCATATAATTGATAGTAAACATATTACTTGAAGAAAAAGACAGAATACAACTTACATTATCTAATATATATTTTTATAAGTTTGGTATAAACAGATGTTATATTGGGCTCATCATGCCAGGACAAAGATCTAAGAAATTAACCAACTATTTAAACTATTAGAAACTAATTAAGGGTATCGCTGGAACAGAGTAAAATATGGGCAGACCTCAAGACTTTTTTTTCTCGCTAATAAAGGTAAGGTTTTGATGTTTCTTGAATCTGGTTGTTACCCACTGAGAAAGAAGAAAAGTGTGCCAGTTCTATATAGTATAGACAACTGATGTAAATAGAAAAACGGTTTTAAGTTTGAGTAACAGAAAAGGGCTAGGCTCTATGAATTTCCAGGTTACCGCTGCCATGGCCAGTGAAACTTTATAACTCCATATACTGATCATGATGATGACTAAATCACAGAAGACTTCATGAATAAAGTGGATGTTAAAAACTCTTAATGATCTTAAGATAAAAACCTTGACAGAGACTTTTTTATATTAGAATCATGGATTTAAGGAGAAACCATTTATAAATCTAGTGAAAAGCTTGATTGTATAATCATGCCTCATAGTATCTATTTATGGGTTCTCTCAGCTGACTAATCTCACTCTCTATTCAATCAAAATTAGGTCTACAAGGAGAATTAAAAATCCTAAAGGCTTTTGGTCAGATAAAAAAGACAATTCAAACTACCATGCCTTTAAGCATGACTCATGAATAAGTGCAAGTTCTATGTAAACTAGACCCAAGAGTCTGAAGATAATTCCCATTTATTTCACTCTTTTTACACTGAGCATCATGTCACACATAAAGGTTTCCCATGAAGTCCTTGTATCATCACTACAATCAATAAGTAGAGAAACGTCCTTGTGATCTCTAAGGTATTGAGCAATGTCTCCTTATCCATTTTTGAAAAAGAACTTTAGGACTATGTACTAAAACCAGTGACTTACGGCCATGAACTGGAAACCACATTCTTGATTATAGCAGCTATGAAAATACAGAAATAACTAGAGGATGTACCCAGTTCAATATCTCCACAGACTTTTTAGTGCTGCTTATATATGCTTTAAGTGATGGCAATCATTTGATTTCTCTGCTTCACATTTTAAGATTCTGTTTTACAGAAAGGGTTTATGGGAGGTTTATAAATACAAAAAGAGATCAGGATGCAAAGTAAGATATCACTGGAGGTGTTGAGAGACTAGATGACAACTTGGAAGGAACACTGTAGACATGATCCAAGTACAGGATAGGTGGTTAGAATAAATGACCACTAAATTCCCTTCTAACTCAGCTTTATAATTCAAAACTCAAAAGATAAATTCTGAGAGGTGGTATTAAATAAAAGGGCATTGGTTCTGGAGTTATACCCAGTTTGGAATCCCATCTCTCATCTTATTTTATAACACACAGTCTTGCTGTCTCCCAGGTTGGAATGCAATGGCGCCATCATAGCTCTCTGCTGCCTTAAACTCCTGGGCTCAAGTGATCCTTCTGCCTCAGTGGGATTACAGGTATGTGCCATGATGTCTAGCTAATTTTTCTTTTTTGCGGGTAGGGACAGGGTTACTCAAGCTGCTCCTGAAGTCCTGGCCTTAAGCAATCCTCCTGCCTTGAACTCTCAAAGTGCTGGGATTACTCAAAGGCTTGAGCCACTGCACCAAAACTGAGATATGACTTTAGACAAGCTAATATTTAGCCTCCCCAAAGGACAATAATAGGACCAGGTACTGGGATTCAGTGAGATAATGCATTAGTATCTGGCACATGGTAAACACTTACTATGTTACCTAATAACTTGCGGTAATAATTTATAGTGGTCAAAATCTAAATGTCATGAAATACACAACAAACACTGACTTAGGAGTTAGGTAATGTGGTTTCTACATTTGAGTCTTGTCTCTAATTGCATACAATAATCTCTAACATTATTTTCAGATACCAAATTTTGTGATGCCACATTCCAAAGGGGTTGTAATGAACTTAAAACATTTATCAGACACTGGGGATACATCAAATAAACATAATTCCAGAGTTTGTGAGTTTACAATTAGTGCAGGAGATATACAAGATGTTAAGTGTGGTAAGTGCTAAGACAGAGCAAGATCTGACAGGGTGTTCTGGGGGCATATAATCAAGCTCTTGGATCAGGAAAGAGGAAGTGACAATAGCTGGGTGGAGAAAAAAAGACAGGTACAAAAAAATGTTCCAAGTAAAAAGAATAGTAAGCGCAGTTGGTCACATTAGAAAACTCCAACGACAAGGACCGGTCAGAAGGTTGTTGCATTTTCACATAAGAAAGGATAGTGCACTGAATGGGGACAAGAGATGGATAGGCTGGCAAAACACTCAGGACGCAGACATGGCAGTACTTTGTGATTAACTGGCTATGAGAGATCAGGGAAGTTTGAATGTAAGGAGAGATACCTAGGCTGAAAGTAATGGGTTTGAGCACCTTAGAGCATACAGGTGACTTCCTATAGCATAAAGATGGTATGTGCCTGGAAGCCATCTATAAGCTCTTATTACGATGAAGAATGTAAGAAGAAGACAGCATTCTGATGACTCCTTTATTTATTTATTTATTGAGACCAAGTCTCACTCTGTTGCCCAGGCAGGAGTGGAGTGGTGTGATCATGGCTCACTGCAGCCTTGACCTCTCAGGCCCAAGCAATCCTCCCACCTCAGCCTCCCAAGTAGCTGAGACCACAGGTGTGCACCACCATGCCCAGCAAATTATTTCTGTAGAGATAGGGTCTCCCTATGTTGTCCAGGCTGGTCTTGAACTCCTGGGCTCAAGTGATCCTCCCACCTCAGTCTCCTAAAGTGCTGGGATTATAGATATGAGCCACCATGCCCGGCCTCCAATAATATTAAAAGAACAGACAGAAGGGAAAGCCTGCCAACTGGTCTGAGAAGCAACAACCAGCAAGGCAGAAGGAAAAACAGGAGGGAATAGTATCACAGCTAACAAATATCAATTCAAAATTAAAAACCTATCACGTATCAGTATTAGCTTTAGTTTTAACTAAATAGTTTTAAAACTATTGAAAATCTACTTATCTACCATGATTGCAACTATTAATATATATGTATTCCAAGTCTGGGAATATGCAAACAGTAAGATGGTAATTGTTAAAAACTTGGATTGATTATTCTTATTCTATTTTCCAAATTTCCCGGTTTGAATTTTGAAAAGGCAAACATATTACTACTACAGGAGTTGGGGTACAAATGTATTATTAAAAATAAAAAGACTTTTAGATAGAATTCTCGTATTCTGATGACCTATCAAGTTGTGCATTTTTTTTTTTTTTTTTTTTTTGAGACGGAGTCTTGCTCTGTCGCCCAGGCTGGAGTGCAGTGGCTGGATCTCAGCTCACTGCAACCTCCACCTCCCGGGTTCATGCCATTCTCCTGCCTCAGCCTCCCAAGTAGCTGGGACCACAGGCGCCGGCCACCTCGCCCGGCTAATTTTTTGTATTTTTAGTGGAGACGGAGTTACGGAGTTTCACTGTGTTAGCCAGGATGGTCTCGATCTCCTGACCTCGTGATCCGCCCGTCTCGGCCTCCCAAAGTGCTGGGATTACAGGCTTGAGCCACCGCGCCCGGCCAAGTTGTGCATTTTTAACCATGGTGCTAAAGAAACAGTTTATACTAGATCTGCAGACTGTTTCAACATCACTCAGAAGCAAACAAATTCTTACGGTTTTAAGCAGTACTATTATTGTAGATTCAACCTTTTATTATTAATACTTAAAAACAGGGAAAAGGTTATAAGGCGTGGAGCTCATCTGAGAGTAAAATTAAACCAACAAAAAGGATATGACAAAGTACAAGAGAAAACAAAACCAAAAAATCTCATGTATCCCAAAAAATTAATTTTGCCTGATAAATGCTTTAAAAGTGGGCAAAAAAGAGGTTTCTCAATAGAATTATTCACAACTAAAGGCAAATGGAAATCTCTCACATAGCATTTAATAAGGGTTTTACATGCAATATATCCCACTATCCCAAGAAATATCTGCAGTTCAAAGCTGCTTTTTAAATTAATGCTTCCTAGTGTTTGCTGTTTATAAATCCTAAATATGAAAGGATGAGTTCCTTAATAACACTATTCTAATAAGTACTAAGACTTTTCTAAAAAAAAAAAAACATATATTTGCATATATTCATAAGCATTAAAACTGAAAAGAATTTATTTTTTAATGCAATTAATACTTAACTTTTAGATAGTAAGTAACCTCCAACATTTATTTTTTGGCAAATACTTTAAAAGATAGTTCTGTAATGGAGGGTGACCCATTGCTACTTAAGTTCAACATAAATCAAATTTATGAATTCACATCTTCCTATAATATAAAATTCTCCTTTATCTTATCCTTCAAGTTTTCAGAGGATACCAGCATACCAGCATACTGATACCCAGGTTCCAGTTAGTAATAAGATTTGAATTCTAGCTCCAGAACTCAACGGCTATGTGGCTTGAGCAAGTTACTTAACTTCCCTAAGCTTTCAATTTTCTTCTCTGTAAACTGAGGATATTGATAATGTCTATTAATATATGACTTTGTGAAAATTAAATGAGATAACATGCCAAAAATATTCAGCACAGTGCCTGACACTCAGTGGCCAAAATACAACTACTTTGCAGAAAAATCCAATTGACCCTTGAGCACAGAGACTGACAGTACGAAATTCCTAAACTAAATGTGGCTTGGCTCTGATTTGTCCCATCAGTCTAATGGGCATTTTTAGTAACCCAGCACTGAATAAACATCAGTAAGAGTCATAGGACCAATGTTCTCGCTAGAAATTTTTCACGAGTCATACTTAGGTGTCTAACAAGGATTGTTCTTTTGACACAAAACATTCACTAGCAATGTTTCCTGTTTTTGACAGATGAAAATTTGACAAACGCCCTGAAAAAAAAATCTGACAAATGCTCTGAACCTTTCACAGAAAAGTGAACATAAAAAAATTCTACCCAAAATTCCACATGGTTCATGATCTCCTGAATCCCAGCCACTGACTACTAAATATGGATATCCTATACTAGAGAAATTAGAAATTATTTTCCTGATTATCAAAGTTATGTAGATTATAGAAAATAAAATAGAAAAGTTTATGGAATAAGAGATAACTTAGTTTGTTGTATTTCCCTCCAGACTACTATTGATTGTAATTACTGGCTTAAGGGACTTAAGCTTACAGAATGTAATGAAATCATGGAATACTGTATCAGAAACAATTTAGAATATTATTCAAAAGGCAGAATGGGCAAGGGATAAAATAACATATCTCTGGTTAAGGATAAAGATGGAATATATATATAGTGGCCTGTTTAGCTGGTATCAACCCATACCTTCTGGCTTTTTTGGAAAATAAATAATTTCAAATAATTCTTGACTGACATGCAGGATATGTATACCACACTTTAATGAAAACATGAATTCTACAATTATATGACCTTGGACAAATAATCCAGACTCCTTTTCTTCATCTACAAAATATGATCTTCAGATTAAAAGGTATAAGGTCTTATCCTGAGCTAAACTCTACCCTTCCAATGGTCCCCCTACAAAATACAGCTGTGTAAAACAAAGCAAAATAAGAAAGTGCACAAAACAAAGTAGTTTTTTTCTAAGCAGAATACAATTCTGAGAGAAAATTAATTTTCAGGGAATATAAAAAATGTGCAATAACTTCTAATATATCATTTTCATATGATATTAGCATCTTAGGTATTCTCAATGTTAAGAACTGAAAAAAATTTTCTTGGCTTTATTTTAGACATTTAGAGGAAACATGTCTTTTATTAAGAAATAAAATCCTCCAAAGCAATACAATTAAGCTATATATTATTAAGAAAAATTGATTTTTTTTTAAAGATGAATATATTATTTCTCAAATATCTCCTGGTATAACACCTAGAAAGTATTTGGGTTCTTCACTATATTGTAGGCATCTACAGCAGATGCAATAGCAATATTTTAATAATCTTACTATAATACAGGATTTCACTTTCTTTTTTTAAACTGATGTATTTAGTAAACACCACTGCAAAGATACAGTCTTCAGCCTCAAGAGACTTTGAAAGGCTTACATACTCCAAATATTTAAAATTCCAAGTTTTAACTTATATTTAATACTGTACTCTTACACAATGTGCTCATTTTTTTCATAAATATTCATCTCAATACAATAACATCAGGTATAATACATAAAATCTAAGCCATTAAGTCTTACCAATTTATGACCTGATGACACTCTTGTGGACAACATTCAGTCCTTAGAAGCTAGAATAACCCTCCAACCATGTGAGGGCATCACAACTTTTAAACTTTCGGCTTTCGATCATTATTATGTCACATTCCTCCTCCGATGCTGAATTCTAAAAAAAATTCTAGCAAAGAGTTTAAGTAAATAAGTGTTTTAATCAAATAGCCTTTAAAAATCTTTTATAGCAAAATTTTATGTTTTACCATGATTATACAACTGATATTTTGTACTTTAAAAAATGAAAATAAATTTCATATTTGATCTGGAAAATTCAAACTTTAAATTTCAACATGGATTTTCAGGCCATCAGGATACTTGTTAGTAGAGAGTAAAGTAGAAATGGAACCAATTAAAGGTTTAAGATCATAATCCAGAAATTATGATTTAACACCATAACCTGATACAGAGAGCTTTGTAGTCCTGTAGAACAGCATTTGAGTTCTATTGTTTGGTCCACATCCATGTATATGAGTTTCTTATTTTATTTTATTTATTTATTTATTTTGAGACAGCGTCTCAACTGTGTCGCCCAGGTTGGAGTGCAGTGGCGCGATCTTGGCTCACTGCAACCTCCATCTCCTGGGTTCAAGCAATTCTCCTGTCTCAGCCTCCTGAGTAGGTGGGATTACAGGCAAGTGCCACCACGCCCGGATAATTTTTTTTTTTTTTTTTTTTTTTGTATTTTTAGTAGAGACAAGGTTTCACTATGTTAGCCAGGATGGTCTCCATCTCTGACCTCGTGATCCGCCCACCTCGATGGTCTCCATCTCTGACCTCGTGATCCGCCCACCTCGGCCTCCCAAAGTGCTAGGATTACAAGCATGAGCCACCATGCCTGGCCGAGTTTCTAGACTTACAGCATGGGTGGCTGGATCAGTAACAATCCATACCGATCATTTAAGTGCTTAAGAAAGAATTCCATTTTTATATCTAAATCTTCATCTGTCTCTACTATCCCCGATTTTGAAAACAGACAACATAATGGCAAGAATTAAATTTTATTATGTGCTTTATGTAACTGACATAACAATGTATCCTATGCAGCAGTGGTCCCTATTGCTCATCTGTATATGGGCAGGAAAGAAAACTGGAGGTAGGAAGATTTAATAATGGCAAAAATCACTTCATTAAAAATATCATGTTAAATTTATTAAATTTTACCAGAAAGTTTTCAGTTGGGCATCTATGCTAATCAATGAAGAATAATATCATTAATAACATTTTCTGTCTGATAAGAATGTACATTTATATTTTTGGTTGCCAGTAATCCACAGAAAAGGAAACCCATAGATTTGTGGGCATAGTTTTGCCTAAATTAACCCCCTAAATAGAACACTATAGAGGGGCAGAGGAGATGGGGGAAAAAGAAAAGGGCCCTTACTGAGGATGATCAATACGCATAAAGCTATAGAAAACTGAAAGACAGCATTGCTCTGCAGCTATCTAAAAAGATACTTGACCCGAATGTACAGGTTGGGTCATGCTGTTGCAGATTTTAACTTTCAATGGAACTTTTCTATTACACATGGTCACTTAAGTCTCTCACATAGCCTGAAAAACTATCAGAATTTTTCCAATATAATCTTTCCAAATGTAATCTCACAACACATTTGACTTCAATATAAATCATACAACTTTATTTTGTCTTCTGTGAAAGCACAGCCTTATAATGTAATCACCTGGTGAAGGCAAAAATCCGTATTTATGAGGATAAGTAGTTTAAAGTTGTGGTCATTTCATTAGTGTATTACCAAACGGTTTTAGAAAGTGTTAATAAAACTCTTATCTCCTATCAACCAATATACTAAAAATTTTTAAATCTTTTGAAGATTTACTTTTTATAGGACAAACATACAGTCATATTTAGTAAAGTAAATACTTCCTGAAATACTTATCTATAATGCTGGTAAATCTGCTTGTCTGCAAGGCTTTGATTTAAGGTCATTTAAAGGGCCGACTGCTTGACCCTTTGTTGAAGGGCCTGCCAACAAAAAAGCCTTGTTATGGTAAATGCTTAGAAAGTCTTTTTGGAAGATACAATTAAACCAGTCATGTGAAGCAGTTATTTTACTACGAAAACATACAAAAAAAAAATTTTTTAAGAGTGTGTACATTATACAAATGTACGGTTAAATCAGGACTTTAGAACTGTATACATTTTAAAAGATACAAAACTTATGTATCAAAATTTTCCTAAGCATATATTTTCAAAACTAGTTGTTACCAAGTACAGGGTCATATTCCAAGAGTTTAAATCATTAAATTCCAACATGTAGGACATCCTTATTAACAACCTGAAATGAAACTGGGTAAAGTGGTTACAGATGAACAGCGTTCAGATTAACCAGATACCCTTTAAAATTTAAAATTAGATTTCTTCCTAAAAATGAATACTTAATGAGAAAATTGTACTAATATTATCAATCATAATCTTGATTCTCTGGCAAGACTGCTACCAAAACCAAATCCCATATATTCCCTACAGTTATTTATCATTTCCTTTTGTGAGAAGGTGAATCTGTATTAAAAGAAAAAAACAGTGAAAGGGGAGGAAGGTGGATGATTTATAATTTCCACGTAATTGCTTGAAAATGGATATGCTAAATCAAACAGGTCTACAAGAGTTCCTAAAGGAACTTGGTTTTCTAATGAATGTGCTTATCTTAGTTTGATAGAAAATTTTGTTTTCAGGTTTAAACCATATTTCCTTAAAAGATTTTGAAAATTCTACAAGACTATCCACTAATATAGCCATATTTTCACCCTGCTGTTCAAAAAAGTTCACTACATTGTTTGGAGAAATCCTAGCCATGATAAACCAATGCTTGGTCAGAAATACTTATTTTTAAATGGAGAAAGGGGGCAAACAGGGCAACCCTTTATGTCCTCCAATAAATAACACAGAGTCATTTCATAAGTTATATATTGAAAAAATAAGCTTTAAAATATCAAAGATAAATTTACTTTAAAAATTAATACAAATGTACCTAAATAAAAATAAAACTGCTGGGAAGACAGTATGTTCCAAAAAATTAACATATAAAAAGACGGGCCAGGTGCACTGGCTCACGCCTGCAATCCCAGCACTTTGGGACACCAAGGTGGTGGATCATCTGAGGTCAGGAGTTCAAGACCAGTCTGACCAACATGGAGAAACCCCATCTCGACTAAAAAATACAAAAATTAGGCAGGCATGGTGGTGGGTGCCCATAATCCCAGCTACTCAGGAGGCTGAGGTAGGAGAATCGCTTGAACCCGGGAGGTGGAGGTTGCAGTGAGCCAAGATCGCACCACTGCACTCCAGCTTGGGTGACAGAGCAAGACTCCATCTCAAAAAATAATAATAAAATAAAAAAGACACATATAAAAAGATACACAACACACAATGACAAGAAACTTCATCTATCTGTGGTTGATCCAAGATATCATTTAAGACACAATTAGCTATACCAGAAACTATATATAAGCATATATATACACATATATAAGCATATGTACATATATACACATACATATATAAGCATAAGTACATGTATATACATATATAAAGTGTTGGGTATTTATGCATTAAATCAAATGCATCTATTGGTAGAAGAAACACAAAATATACAACTTTAAGAATTTCATTAATACAGCTTTGAAAAACAGCTCTAAGAAGATAGGCTATTGGTATTTTTCACATGCTTATTTTCAAATGATTTATACACTTGATCCTTTCAAAAGGAGTAGAAACAGCTTATAAAGAAGGCAAAGGAAAAAGATATTGAAATTAAAGGTAGAGCTCCCTCTAAAAACGGAAAATCAAAGTAAGTGTAAGCTAGTTACATAACACTCAAATATATGTATAATAAGGAACCGCATGTTTTGTTAACAGAAAGCTGAATATTTGGGTTGGACACAGTGGCTCACACCTGTAATCCCAGAACTTTGAGAGGCCAGGGCAGGGTGGATCACTTGAAGACAGGAGTTTGAGACCAGCCTGGCCAGCGTGCTGAAACCCCGTCTTTATGAAAAGTACAAAAATTAGTAGGGCGTGGTCGTGGCGCCTGTAATCCCAGCATTCGGGAAGCAAGAGAATCACTTAAATCTGGAAGGCAGAGGTTGCAGTGAGCCAACATTGTGCCACTGCACTCCAGCCTGGGTGGCAAAGCAAAACTCTGTCTCAAAAAGAAAAAAAAAAAAAAAAGCCTCCTATTTTTTGACTCTGAGCTTAATAATAGCTAATACAAAAGAAATGGAACATTTATTTATATATTTATTGAGATAGAGTCTCACTCTGTGGCCCTGGAGTGCAGTGGTGCAATCTCGGCTCACTGCAACCTCTACCTTGTGAGTTCAAGCAATTCTTATGCCTCAGCCTCCCAAGTAGCTGGGATTACAGGCATGCGCCATCACACCCGGCTAATTTTTGTATTTTTTGTAGAGACGAGGTTTGCCATGTTGCCCAGGCTGGACGCAACTCCTGAGCTCAAGCAATCTGCCCACCTTGGCCTCCCAAAGTGCTGGGATTACAGGCATGAGCCATCATGCTCGGTAGAAATAGAACTTGTAAAGAGACTGTAATATATTATGCTTTTTGAAGAGATGGTATCTCTTATTTCTTGAAACAAAAGTAGTTACGACCACTCTAGAAAAACACATTTAGCAACATTTTCTGGACTAAGTACTATCTAAAATAAAAACAGCTACTACAAATAAACGCAGACATTTTCTGAAGACCAATGGTTAGCATCACTGTGAACAGGAGTGTTATTAGCCAGACACTGCAACTCTTTTCCCTCTTTGTTCCCCTTCCAAAAGTGTGTAGGACTAGGGAAAATATACTTCATTAGCAGGCAGATATGTAGAAAGATGTTTCTGTCTTCTACGACAAAGGTTACATATATTCTGAACATCTTGCTATTGGTAGAAAATATGTAGTTACTATGGATACCACCATTAGTATTGATACTGAAGTCACAAAGAAAATTCTCAATATGTGGCCATATAAATAGCTGGGGACACTGACAGCCATACTGCCCACATACATACTTTAACTTAGTGAAGACACCACTATTTTTGGGCCAAATATCACACAATTAAGAAGTGAAAAATACAATAGCACCTTCCAAATCTTTTAGTATTTATAACCAACAATCTTCAAACTTTGAAACAACTGGGAGATAAACTGGCATAAAAATGTTATTTCTTAAGGATATTTACTAACGGATAAACTCTAAATTATTATCACTTATTTAAATTTATTTCTGTCAAATATGAAAAATACTTTAGAAGTAGCCAACTAAAGCTTAAACACAGGAGGTAATTTTTGGTAAGCTAAGGCATTTAAAAACTCTGTATCAATCACAAAAAATTAATATATTCCCTGATTTGAGTAACTTGGAATATTATGAGCATGTTTAGGCACACAAACTAAAAGAATGTCAGGCTAGAATACAGTCAGTCATCTCTTTCTTCTACCTCTACCTACCACCCCAAATCTTAATAAAAATAAAAAATTAAAATAATTCCATTAATATTTCTTTCTTCCCAAAAGGTTGCCCAACTGTGGACTTTAACACAACTGAAGAGGTATGAATTTAAAATTTTAAATTGCTAAGGACTAGAATGGAAAAACAAAACAACAAGAACGACAAAACCCAAAATGATGCTCTATGTTTATCCTGGTTCAACAATTCCAGGTTCCTTAAATTTCCTTCTTGTCTGAACAAGTTCATTTAGTTTTTTTTTTTTTTTTTTAAAGCTCTGCAATAGAATTTTAGATTCTGTAGAAAAAAATACATTGAGTTTGGCAAATTAGATCATATGTACACACATACATACACTTTTCTGTTGTATTCAAAGCCTTGGTTTACTTAAAATCTACTTGATGAAAAGTTAAAAGAATTGAATAAATGAATAAATAAATAATAAAGAGACCTTACCAGCTATTCCCACCTTTTTCAAAACTGTTTCTCAAATTTCACCTGAAAATAATTATCAAAACATCTCAAAATAGGCTGGGATGACTCAGGTTGAAAAATTTATTAAATAACATATTAAATTTACTAAAGAGGAAGGTGGTAGACATATTAGCAGAAAGAATATATAATGGTGGGTGAGCAGTTAAGAAATAATTTCTCTTTGCCAATTCTGAAATCTAGTAATGTGCTGAAAATAGATGTCAGAATGTCTAGTGTCCCACTTCAGCTAGCCATAGAAAAGCTTAGAGAAGAGATGTTTAGGGTCCAGTGAAACACCACTTCAAATAATGAGATTTGGATTTGTGGTTAAAAATCTCACAGCAGACAAGACACCTAACACAACTACCAGAATAAAACTAAGACGATACAACAGAATATAAAGGATAGCAATACATAATTTGCAAACCCAAATGGTGATGTAAAATGTCTTTAAAATTATACTATTTTTTCCAACTCAAAATAATTAAAAGCCCAATTTAATACATACATACAAAAATCACAGTACAGAAAGGGAAGTACATGAATATACTTCAATTTCTATTGTAACGGATACATTAATATACAAATGTCCTCCTAGTCTTGCCACCCACCACCCCAACTTTGAGCAATAAAAGACCTCCCCTTATAAAACTTCACCAATTCTAGTAGTTGTTTCAGCTGGATTTTAGGCAGTACTCCCTTGCCTCCCAATACTTCCAATAATAGAAACTAGCTAAGCAAATATATTTTTTTCTAGTATTTTATCCAAAACGTTAATACTGCCTTTTTTGTAAATATCTAAATTTTAAATAATCCTATAGGTGACTAATACAAGTACTCACATATGCAAACAAGACAGGAGGGGAAAAAGACAACATAAGTATAATTGGTGAACCTATACTGGCTCTTCTAACAGGTTAAAAAATGGTTATGGAAGATATTATTGTAATAACTGACAAAATCTGAATATGCACTGTATATTTGTACTTGATAACAGCACATTAATATAAGATACCCTGAATTTGGTAATTTTATTGTTGTTAAGAGAATAATCTTCTTAGGAAACATACGCTGAAGTATTGAAGTTAAATGGATATGGTACTTCCTATCTACTTTTTTTTTTTCTTGAGACGGAGTCTCACTCTGTCACCCAGGCTGGAGTGCAGTGGCGCAATCTCGGCTCACTGCCAGCTCCACCTCCTGGGTTCACACCATTCTCCTGCCTCAGCCTCCCGAGTACCCAGCACTACAGGTGTCTGCCACCATGCCTGGCTAATTTTTGTATTTTTAGTAGAGATAGGGTTTCACCTTGTTAGTAGTTCCTAAAATAATATGTTAGGATGATAAAGCAAATATGACAAAATGTTAACAAACATTGAATCTTGGTAAGAAGATTTAATTCTCTGCACTATTCTTGTAATTTTTCTGTAAATTTCAAATTATTTCAAAATAAAGATTCACATTTCTCTTCTTTTTGATTGGAAAATAATATCCTCAGAATGTTCTAATCTCTAAGACCAATCATCCTCTTCAGACTTCCTTCTGTTCTCTAAATACAGGTGATATTGCCCAAGGTCCTGGCTTGACCCTTTACCCTACTCTAATCTTTGGCAACCGTGGCCTTTCCTAAAGCTTGAACTCTAATAAAACATTCTTAAATCTCAACTAGCTTTAATTTCTGTATCAAGCTGCAAGTCTGCAGCCTCAGCTGCACGCCAAATATTTTCACTTTGACTTTGTACCAGCCAGTTTTTTGGATGTACTTATCCAAAAAACAGCTAAAACCAAAAACCTCATCACTACTTCCTCCTTCCCAAACTAATTCTTTCACTAATACTTCCTAACAATACCAGCATTCCCTCAGTCAATTAGGTTTGGCACTTTGGAGTCAGGTTCGACTGCTCCCCTATCATGACTAATCAGTTGTAAAATCCTGCAATTCCTATCTCATCCCCACTGCCTAATTCAGGCTTCAGTACCTTTCTAGAATCACCGTCTCTAACCGCTCTCCTCTCCTGTCTTCAAATATGTTATACACCCACCAAATTTAATTTTATCCTTATCATATAAGCCCAGTACTTTCATAGTGGCGCACAGTATTTCCTCTAACTGGAATGTTCCCTTCCCCTCAGTTCTTTAATTTTGCGTGACCAAATTCTACCCACCTTTCAGTTTCCAACTCAAACGCCACCTCTTGAAGAAACTTTGACCAATCCCTCCAGCTGTACTTGAGAGACATGAAGTGCTTACATTTTATATGTTATCACTTTCAATCACGTGATAATGTCTTTACTATTTTCCATATTAACACGAAGCTCATTGAAAGATGTTACTAAATCTTACTGTTTCTTCTAGTATTTAATTACAGGAGAACAAACTTTTGCTGAGTCAAGTAATTGCAAGCGTTTCTGATATTTTCCCTTAGATTCATTCAGAGCTACTCTAAAAAAGTGAGATTTTTAAGGTTTTAGAGTCTTTGGATGGAAAAGGTGATCTAAGACCACTTAAGATAGTAACAGGAAAATGCCTTAAACAGCAAGTATCTATAATTTGGGACAAACATGTATTGGTAAACAGACTACTTTATAATATGACCAAGCATCTAATACTTTACTGAGCTTCCCAAGTAGCTTTTCAGAACATTGTAGGCACGGGTTTCAAACAGTTTTAAGTGGCTTCTTTCATCTTTCATTAAAGTTCCAATGACCTACATTCACTACACTCTACATACAATTGTATTTCTTTCCTACATACTACTCTTATTTCCAGATCAACAAGAATTTGAATTGTATTTTGAGAGCATCAATTTCATAACCAACCATGTGGCTTTTAAAAACTTGGAGGCCTGGTTTTCCCTATGGTCCTATGACTGTGACCTAGACTGATGATGCCCATTTATATATATAGTCCATGATTTCTAAATGAAGTTAACCTTAAATTCTGCCAGTCAGTCTGTAATGTGTAGTTATTTCTCTCCATGAGTTACTCTACCTCCACTTGGCACCTGGGTATGAAGAATTCACTAGTTTTTAAGATGCTGCTGAAATGATCAGCATGGTGATAACTGGTGCCTAGTTATTTGTAGGGCTTCATTTACCACCACTATCTACGGCAATTCTCATTTCCAAATAAGCTTACTGTCACTCATTTTCTTCTGAGGGAAGCTCCACTGGTTTCTCTATTCAGACCAACATTTACTGCCTCTGACATGGAATTCTTTCCTAAAAGAGCAGAATAATTTGCTAGTCTTCCATTCCTTAAGCAAATACACAGCTCTTTAAGGTTTACTGATAATCACAGCCAATAATGACAAAACAAGTAAATGAGTTCAATTCCAATGCTTGTACTTACCTCTTTTCTTTTCCATTTAGAAAAGTGGGGGAAATAAAACTCCAGCGTAGGCATTTCAAAGTAACTAAAACTAAATTTCACTTAAAATCAGCATCCTTGATTAACAGACAGGAAGAGAGTGATGGCAAGACCATTTCCCAAGGGATCGGTTTACTTTTAGTAAGCTTGCTCAGGTCTGCCTATTGAAATACCCCTGGATGTGCAAGTAGAGTATAAAGAAATTTGGTTTTCTAGTTAGTTTTGTATTTAGAACAACTATTCTGCAGAAATAGAGTACAACAGATTAGTCACCATCATTTCTTACTCTAGTTCTAGAAACATCACCTAAAATCACATTAGTTCTTGTGGCAGCCCTGTCACTTGCTAACCAATACTATAAAATGCCATTAACACACATATCTAAGTATTTTTTTTTGCTATAACTAGTCAACCTAGGTTTCAACCTCCCTGAATTTACATGTAAGTTCTTCCAATTTCTTGGTTTCTGTATTTGTTTCAGTTAAATTTATAAATGCTGTCATCCTCAATGGCTGTCACTTCCTTGATTTAACGTCATCTGAACACAACCACACCCTGAGGTTTCCATCTAAATCAGAGATTCAAAAGTGAGTTTTAGAATGAATATATAAAGCTTTCATCCTCTAAGTACCACTGATTACCTGCCCCTCCTACCCTGGGCCTGTCCCATTCCCCACTTAAGAACTACAGATTAAACTACTGATGAAAACATTTATATACGTGGTACGAAAGAGTCCTGTGAGAATAGCAACTGTAGTAAGCACTGCAGAAAAGGTGGAAATTTGGAGGCAACCTTACTTAAGTGACTCTCCACACCAATCAGACCAGACTTGGTACTTACTATGTTCAATAAAGGAACAGTGCTATGTTACAAATTAAAGTGGAAGACATAATGACTAAACACAATGTGGAATCCTGAATTGGATCCTGGAACAGAAAAAGGACACTTAAAAAAGTGGAAAACTTGGTAAAATTAAAATAAGATCTGTAATTGATAGTATTCTATCAATGTTAACTTCCTAACTTTGATAATTGTACTAAGGTTGTACAACATGTTAACATTAAGGGAAGCTAGGTAAAGGACATACAAGAACCCTCAGCACTATTTTTGCAACTTTAAAATTATTTCAGATTAAAAAGTAAAATAAAAGGAAGGAAGGAGAGGAAAGGAAGGAAGGAAGGAAGGAGGAAATGAAGGAAAGAAAGAGGGAGGGAGGAAGAATAAAAGGTGATAATCATTAAAAAGCTATACTCTATTAATTTTTAGCTTCCTGGCCTATCCTCTACTAGACGTTTTTTAGTGGAATTGGTTGAAATATAATCAGATAATAAATTATGTAAGTACTAGATACAAATTAGGAATCTGTTGGGGTTGATCACAAAATGGTTCAGGTACATATCCTCAAGATACTTATGCATAATCACTAGGAGAGAACATCTAACCAATACCAATCTCCAACAAATAACTTACTTGAGTGATTCTTTAAAATTATATAGTTCATATCTACAACTATGCAGAACGATACAGATGAATCTCAAATATAATACTGGGTGAAAGAGGTCAGACACAAAACACATAGTGTATGGTTCTACATATATAACACATTAGAAATTAGGATTGGGAGGGGAAGTGACTGATGGGGGGCATGAAGAGGACATGAAAGGGGCTTATAATATTCTATGTCTTGAGCTGGGTGCTGGTTACACAGGTGTGTTCAATTAGAGCTATGTATTTATGAATGGTGCACTTTTCTGATACAAATTATACTTCAATAAAAAAAATTAACAAGTCCTATCACCAAGCATTCAAAAACTAGATCAGCTAAGTTGTACAACTTGAGTTTTACCATTTGAGGTAACAAGTACTGGTGGATGTTCATGATGGAGCCAAGCTTCTTAGAGATGAGCAAAACAAAATAAATTGTCTCATATGGTACCAAAGGTATTTATGATACAAGCAGTTTAGTTCTAATTTATTCCTAGCTTCAAAAACATCTCATAGGGAACAATGATAGGAAATACTGGAAGGCGTTCCCTACACAAAATACTTGAGGCTATTGAAATAAGAAGACTTTTTTTATCCAATAATTTTAAAATTAGAGGTAATAAATGTAAGTGAATAATCACTGTAGAAAACAATCTGAGAGATCAATTATCTAGTGAAAAAATTTAGGATAAACTTACTAGACTTTCATTTTAAGTTAATAAACCATCTCTACTACTTTCCTTATAAACTTCTCTCTAAATACTGATGTTATCATAAGGATAGACAAGCAGACTCAAGGGGATGTACACCTAGCAACTGTTCTCTCACTTGTTTTAACAACATTTATGCATTTCTTAATGAAGACAAAAGCTCTGCAAGTGCTTATCAATAAGGTTAAAGCCTTACAAGCTACCTAATTTCTTCCTTTGGTCTAGCTGAAGTTTCTTCCCTTTAGTACTCCTTTACTTTAGTGACCTGGTATTCAGAAGAGGGTAAAATTGTTTGCTATAAATTCTTACGCTGAGGTTTTGTAAACAAAGGACTCCCAAAGACCACCTGCTCCCTGCACCCCAGTGATCATCAGGATAGGTTTCTAAACTAATTCTGCCAATTTAACAAAGCAATGCCAAGTATTAACTTTGGAAAACTGTTGTTTAGAAAATAGGAAGTCAAATTTTAAAGTTACTATTCTGAAATACCAATAGGCTAGGATCTCATGAAAAATTAACTCCTCCATAATAAGATAATCTCCCAGAAAGCTACGGCAGTTATAGTACTTACTTTAGTAAAGAGTCAACTCAAAAACAGTTTGGGCTACTGAAGAAAGGGTTGGATTATTTTTGAGTTATCAGTATCTACTGTCCCTACATTTGAAGATGGTTTCAGCTAATTGATTCCCTGAGGACTCAATTTGCATTGCAGAGGCAAATGGCAAACAGAGAGGACAGAAACCATGATAGAGCTACAGAAAAAGGGAAAGGAAGGCTTGAGTGTAGCTTCAATTTTAGTACAATAACTGAGTAAAGCACTGGATATAAATGCAAGGAGAAGTATCTAAATACAGGCAGAGGCAGGCTGCTTGGTGAAAAGTCTATTAATTTGCCAATTATAATTTAAATATGGAAGGAAACAAAGGGGCCATTAGAGAACTTTAAGTCAATATGAGAAAGGTACACTAGTTACTTATATTTTAAAAGATATTCTGCTACATTGAAAGATTTCCTGGGGAAAAAAGGAGATTCTTGTCTTTCTAGTTAGGCAAAATCAAACTAGGGATACTCAGCTATTTAGGGCAGGTTTACTGAAAATGGGCACTTAAAAGCTGCCCCTACTGAAAATGATTTCCAACATTTCATAAATAGGAGCCTAAAATTTGTTATCTAGCAATAGCGAGACAAATCTATGCCTCAAAATAAATAGATAATGTAGAAGATAACGTTAGGGACTTGCAGTCCCTTAAACTCCCAAACATCTCTCTTTTTCTTTTTGAGATGGAGTTTCGCTCTTGTCACCCAGGCTGGAGTGCAATGGCGCAATCTGAGCTCACTGCAACCTCCGCTTCCCAGGTTTAAGTAATTCTCCTGCTTTGGCCTTCTGAGTAGCTGGGATTATAGGCACGTGCCACCACACCTAGCTAATTTTTGTATTTTTAGTAGAGATGGAGTTTTACCATGTTGACCAGGCTGGTTTCGAACTTCTGACCTAAGGTGATCCACCTGCCTCAGCCTCCCAAAGTGCTGATATTACAGGCGTGAGCCACTGCGCCCAGTCAACGTCTCTCTTTAATAGTAGAATCATCCCTGCCAAATACCTCTTTGACAAATTAGTAAAATAAAAAATCCTGAATTTATAAGAGTAAAATTGAACAATGTAATTTGGTGATATCCAAAACAAACAAGGTCAGAAGTTATATTTAATATTTTTTAAAGCTTAACACACATAAATCTTCAACCCGTTTGCAAGGAATAAACGGTCTCACGATACTTTATCAGCTGATATACCTATCAGTAATTCTGTAGTTACCAATTGAAAGTGTAGATTATTAAAACTAACAAAGTTAGCCATGATTGCTCCTCTCAATGGAAAATTTAATAAGCTAGTTGAAAAGTTCAAAGAGAGCCACTAGCCAGTTTCTATTGGGTTGGGCTTATCACCTTAGTATGAACAAGGCCAATTTACAGTGAAGAATGGCTGATCTGATTGTATTTTGATTTTATTATATTTTGGCATTAACACACTACAGACAAATATCCACTAACTTCTTTGGCTCTGAACAACAGGCTCCAAGGAGAAGATAAAATAAGTATTTTCAACCCATGAGAAACCATAGATACGCAACCTGCCTCATTTCTGATACTTAAAAGGTTCTGGTATCTAAAAAAGAAAACATATAATGAGTATTTAGCTGTAACAACAAATGATGTACAGCCACCTTCTATGGTTGTTTTATTATGAAACAAAATAAACCTTTCAATATTAGATTCAAATTATTAAAAATATAGCTCAAACCTTTCTACACTGATAAAAATAATATATATCATTCATATCGACACCATGACAGCTCAAAGTTAGCTATTTGAAATAAATCATCAAACTTTTGAAAGCTACTCTTATTACATTTCTAAACAGAGTGCTATTTTTCCTTTTTCTAAGGGAAACTATAAAGCATACTCCAAAGTACTCACATTCTGGCTACATTTGGAAAACTATCTGAATGATTAAACCTTCATGTTTATTTCATCTCACAATTTACATTTATGTATTAATTTAAATGGCTAGAAAACTATTTAAAAATTTATTTTATAAACATGGTACTACAAATTTTAAAACTTCCTGTTCTAAAAGTAACTATTTAAAAACATTTCTGGAACACACCATCAAAAAAAAACTGTTATTTCCCTAGAGTGACACACACAAGCAAATCAAGCTGAAGAATTAAGACTGTTTTAGCATTTCTAGGCAATGTGTATCATGTCTTAATATGACATGTACATGCACTTAGCAATACTCTTTTCTAATGAAAGAGATGGAGTTGAGTTCGTGAGTGTTATCCAAACCTATGGCAGAAGACACAAATGCGTTGCCAGGCAGAGTTAAAAGAATCTAACGAGCTTTGTGTGAATTTTAAAAACATTGTTTGAACTCAACTTCTATTAACTAAACACAAAATGATGGAGTGCTAATAAATATTCAGCAAAACGATTGAACAGAGCATACACTACTTAAAATGTGTGTTAAGCAGAAAGATAAACCAAAGTATCTTTTGCCATAAAAGAACTCCAAGACTTCATTCTGTATTTTTAAAAGTTAACAGTAAAATCTATATAGCATTTCTGTAAGAAAGCAAACTGTTTTAGGGGCTTACAAATCAGTAATGCAGACCTACTGAATTCTAGCAAACAAACTTGAAGTTAAGGTTTCTTGCCAAAAATTAAACAATGATTACTTTGATACCTTGGTCTTGTTCCTCCTCCAATTTCATAATTTGAAATAACATTTTGCTTTGAATCACTATGGCTTTTACAGGAAAAAAAAAAAAAACATAAAGTAGCACAAAAATTAAAATATAGTTTATTTTATAGAATATGCATTTGCATTAAAATACACTGGGGAAGTGACTATTTCATATCAAAAATTCAACACAATATGAACCCTTCAGAAATATAAACTTAAAGTACACAGGATGCAGAAAAGTATATTTATTTTCTATATAAAATATAGACTGTCCTTTTGGTTTATTTTGCTGCTTTGTCCCATGCTAGATACCATGTGATTTCCCCCCCCATAAAATAACAAAGATCAGTTTTAATGATGAGAAACCAGTACAGTGCAAAGCAATTCATGCATACAGTTTTGCATGTATGCATTCCATATGTAAATATTCATACCTATCCCAGAGGCTCTTTGATTCCTGTAACGTGTTCAAATGGAACGCTTGGTAGAAAGCAGTTGAAGGATTCCTGTGAGATCCGAGAATCAAATGGAAATGAGGTTGAGAACGTACAGTATAATCACTACTTTTCAAAAGAAGATGGAAGATTTTAGATTTCTAAAACAGTGTAACTTTTAATAATAAAAAGATTTAAAAACCACGTAAGTTTGCTTAAAACAACACTTCGAAAGAAATTAAAAACTGGACAAAATCCAGCAGACTTCAACAATAATTCAGGATCACAGTTGTAAAGAGGTAATGCAGATGAAACTAAATACTAAATAGCATCCAATTTTCTGTGTGTGTGTGCATATAAATGTGACTAACTCATAGCCTAATCAACACTGTTCTGTACCAAATGCCTTTATAAATATCTATCTTGTTTAACAGTTTAACAAGGCTATTCTCAGGTAGAGTATCCATATAAAGTAAGTTAAGCTATATCTTCTTCACAATGTAAAAACTTTTCTTAGGCTCTGTTAAAAGTAGCAAAGGTTTGATAATTAACAATGAAGAGTTCTTTCCTGGGTTGGACTTGACACATTTCCACCTTCAAAACCCATTTATTTATATGTGTTTTTTTCTCGTCTAGGGCAAAAAATGGTGCTGCAATTAATTGTTTGGCAGCTTTCTAATTCTAGCATTGGTACTGTACCATTTAAGGGGTAAAAGCCTATTTATCGTAATTATTTTTCATTTCTAACATTCCCTAGGGATACATTCCCTAGGGCTATCACCATAGACTCTTAACTGATGGGCTCTTCTGGACTATCTCCCAGTAAGTATGATTTACCTCCTACCTAGGGACTGGTTCCACGGGGACCTAAACTTTTGACAAACCTGTTCCCTCCTCCTCAGCACGCTTTCATAGTCTTCCCCCACCTTCAACCTGTAGGTCTGGAAGCTAACAAAAACTTTGCCATATAACTTTGTAGCAGAACAGCAGTGGTTAAGAATGTGTTTATTAGGTACCGCACACTATTTTAAGTGCTTTACACTCATTAACTACATTTTGACAATAGTCCTAAGAGGTAGGAACCACTATTCCCATCTCATAGATGAGAAAACTGGGTCAGATAGAAGTAACTTGGCTTACATCACTGAGCTAGTAGGTGGCAATCTAGTTCCAGAGTTTATGCTCTTAAACCACTAAACACATAGCAGCATTAGTTTGACCTCTTTAAGTCTGTCTCTTTATCTGTTCACTGGTTACATTACTACCTAGCTTTGCAGGATGGCTGAAGAACTGAGTCTAAATGTAAAGTTCCTGGCATACAGTGAATCCTTAATAGCTATTATTTTAATCTACAAAATGAGGTTTAGATACAACATGGCAATTCTGGGGTCCTATTAACAGCCTTAAACTCTGTGCAGAATTATTAGTACAATTAAAAAAAAATGACTTCCAAGATGCCAGATAATCACTAAAGTAACTGTTTGATTAATTAGGAGACTAATACGTGTATTTCTCATTGCTTGCCCTACTTCAACTCCTTTCTATTCTTTTAACCCCTTCTCCGCTTTTCTCCTAACTAGGTCTAAGGCAATCAAAGACACTGATTAGACCTGCTAATAACAAGAAAAGCTTAAGAGGTTTCTAACTACTGTTTGTTTAACAGCTTACATCCTCTTAAGATGTATTTGTCAGGCCACTTTTTTCACTGTACTTAGAAGTCAGTCTGCCAAATCAAATGAAAACTGAACCAACTGAACATTCAATTTGGTTTTTTTTGGTTGTTGTTTCTTTCTTTTTTTTTTTTTTTAAAAAAAAAAAAACAGCCAGGAACATATGGGAACTAGTTTGCTCTCCTCAAAGGTCTGTTTGGAAACCTCCAGTTTAAATGGAGTGACTCAGAGAGGAAGGTAGTATATACAAAAGAATAAGAAAGAGAGTACTTGGAAGTTATTCTTCAAGTCTACAATTCAAAATTCATTAAAGAGTACTCACAATATATTTATAGAGATGATATTCTTTAAAATAACTATTATTTATTTATTTTTTGGAGACAGAGTTTCGCTCTTGTCACCCAGGCTGGAGTGCAATGGCACAATCGTGGCTGTATTGCAAACTCTGCCTCCTGGGTTCAAACAATCCTCCCGCCTCAGCCTCCCGAGTAGCTGGGATTACAGGTGACCACCACCACACTCAGCTAATTTTTGGTATTTTTGGTAGAGATGGGGTTTCACCATGTTGGCCAAGCTGGTCTCAAACTCCTGACCTCAGGTGATCTGCCCGCCTTGGCCTCCTCAAGTGCTGGGATTACAGGCATGAGCCACCACACCTGGCCTCTTTAAAAGAACTTTAGATCCTCTGACTTTGGAAATATAAATATTTAATTTAAATCAAATTCATATTCCAGGTAAGTTGGTTCCAAATGAAGTCATATGACTTGTTATAAAACTCCAGCAGTTTTACAGAATAGTGAAATATCTCTTAAGACAAATGTAAAAGTGAAAAACAAACATATTTGTAGTTAGTAGTAAATACTGGGATGTGGAAAGAACCTGTGAAATAAAATACTGTATAAATGGATCAAAAGTTTTTAGAACATATTAGAATACACTTAATCAGAAAAAAGCTAACAATTAATAATCACTCTACATACAAAGTGAAGAAGCCACAGTACCTGGTTTTCTATAGTACATAGTTATACAATCTACGTACTACATGAAACTTTGAACAGTCTAGATTTTAAAGGTAAAAATTTAGACAGTCTTATAAGCTATGAAATTTTGTTTCTGGGATACTTCAACTGGGATGTTATCCATAAACTGAGGGATTTGTATCAAACAGCAACAATAATTAGTCTCCAAACACTGATTAACAAGTATAGATTAAAGGAGTCAAGTCTGTGAAATCACTGATCAAGGAAGTAGAAGGGAAAAGAGCCATTTGTAAAGATTGAAGGACTTGATCATCAGAGAGACTTCTATTTTGGAATGGCATAAAATTGAGGAGATTAAGAGCCCAAGGAAAAGGCTGTTAATGGGATCATTTCAAGGTTACAGTCTATGAAACCTGAAAGCATGAAGAGGCAACTGAAATTAAGTATTTTATTAGAAGGAAATACTGATTTTTTATTCAACTGTGGTCACAAATTCTCTTCCACTCAGGAAGTAAAATTTGAAACCAGCTGTCTAACAATTTATTCGATATTAATATAAACTACCACTCTAAATATAGAGACAACGAAGCAATTCTAGGAAGACTGACATGTGGTTTACACTGTACTTCAGCCACCTAAACAAAAATGCTGTTTTCCTAGTTGTAAACATTCTTCAACATCACTGAATAAAATATATTCTTTTCTCCCTGACTTTATATACTCAACAGTCCATCACATTAATTTCCAAGTAAGTCAAAATACTACATCAGAAAATGACTCAAAGCATGTGGCATGTCTACCTGTTTTTGCAAGATACTACTTTGTAGGGTAACTGACTACAACAGGGAGAAAAACACAAACATTCCATACCTCAAAACTAAGCTACAAAAATTGTCAACGCTTAAAGCATAAGGTACGTGAGCACTCAACAAACACCTCTTTCTCTTATCTATGCCAAAATATTACTTCAGAGATTTCTAAATAGAAACCAGGGAAATCCGATATGAAGATGATCAACAAGCACCATCTCCAGTATTATCATCTGGGGAATTTAAATGATTAAAAATATCCTTTAGGCAAAGGGTTACAACACAACAAATCAGTGGCTATGGTAGCTCTTCCTTCCTCCTAACTTACTGTCTGCCAAGTAATAAGACAAATTTGTAACTCGGAATATTCAAAAGCACCGGCTTTGGGTTAAAGGTCTGAATATGAGTCTATGCTTTGTCACCCAATATCTAGGTGACTCAAATTCTAAGAGTTTCTGTTTCCTTAAACCATAAGAAAGGAGGAAGGGAAGAAACCACTTTCTTACAAATTGTTGAAAAGATCAAATGAAAGTCTATACACATAGGACCTGACACAAGTAAGTTTCCTTTGTGTTTAATACAGGGTTAGTTTCCAAATTATGCTGCCTATAAATCAAATTTTGGTAGAGTATCTCAACATGTACCAAATGTTCTGATATTATCAAGGTAATATTGAGGGAAACAAAATACTTAAACTTAGAGCTAGGTGTACCAAAATATTTAGCACATTTCATTAGATAAGAATTCTGATTTTTGGGACTCAGCACTCCGAAGGTATTCCCTTAACACAACTTTATCATAAGATTATAATTTAAAATGCAATAATCACTGAAAGGATACTGAAATCATTTCAAGATATACATTATTTTAACAATAAAAGCTTCAATAAGCACCTTTAACAGCAACTTACTATAAAAATCTAAATTTCTGGCCGGGCGCGGTGGCTCATGCCTGTAATCCCAGCACTTTGGGAGGCCGAGACGGGCGGATCACGATGTCAGGAGATCGAGACCATCCTGGCTAACACGGGGAAACCCCGTCTCTACTAAAAATACAAAAAAAAAAAAAAAAAATTAGCCGGGCGTGGTGGCGGGCACCTGTGGTCCCAGCTACACGGGAGGCTGAGGCAGGAGAATGGTGTGAACCCGGGAGGCGGAGCTTGCAGTCAGCTGAGATCCGGCCACTGCACGCCAGCATGGGCAACACAGCGAAACTCTGTCTCAAAAAAAAAAAAAAAAAAAATCTGAATTTCTTACCATGACATTTAAGTCCTTCACTCTGGTTTCCTGTCAAATTAATAATACCATTTTCCAAACGACAGATTCTCACTCTTTCACAAATCATTATACAAACTGCCTTTTATCTCTGCTTGGAAAACTATCCCCTTCTTTTCTTAGTGACCTAATCTGAATGACCATTTTAAGATTTAGTTCAAGAGTTAGCCTCAAAAGAATGTACAAGTAATAATGGGTACTTCTAAGGACAAACTGGGTGGCTAGAGGACAGAGAAAGCAGAGAGGCTTTCTATTTTACTCTTTTATACATTTTGAGTTTTGAACTATATAAATACCTATGCAGAGAATAATTTTTAAATAGAAGTCAGTCTACTACCCTCCCAATCCCAACCTGACCCGACGTCTCAAATTGTTCCCATTAGCACCTTATATTACTCCATCACCACCTACAATGATGTCAAAGTACACATCTGATCATCATTTTCATGATGATGAAAATGCCTGAGATCTAGGAGGGCAGGATAATCTCATATTTGTATTCCAGTGCTCACTACTCACAGAGCATCATGAAAGCTGAATGACTGATATGCTGTTTTAAATGTTTTCTTGGGCCATCAACCTACTTAATGAGTATTTGCAAACTTCATTTATTGCCACACAATAGTCAAGTGGCAGGAAAGGGGTGACAAGGTTTAAGTTTGCCGTTCTCTCATAAAGCACACCTGTATGTATGGTCTCATATACATAAGGCTAGAAGAAATCTTAAAATTTGACAAAGTCTCAAAAAAGAAAGACAGACAAGTGAAATGACTTGACCAAAGAAACCAGCTAAATGATAGAAGAGCCATGACTGGAACACAATTCCCTATACTTCTTATAACATCATGACTCCTCTGCACTAAAACATCATCTCCTTTTTTCTGACTACAACCATACCATACAATTATGCTTTCATACTAAAATGGAATATTCTTGGTATGATTTATAGCATGTGAAGGGGTGATCTGGGAGAACAGTTTGGACACTGAAATATTAACATTTCTGTGACATACGTTTGCCACATATATTATGTCACAGACTGTTCAAATTACTTGCATACATCATTTAATACTTTAAAACTCTCCCAGGTAGGTACAATCCCCATTTTTCATAAGAGGAAACAAGGGATCTACGCCAACTAGCTCAAGGTCAAATACAGCAGTTAGATTTTAGCCCAGGTATGTCTGACTCCACTGTCTCTGTAATGGTCATTCACATATATTAACACATAATTAAACATGCTATTGGTTTTATTTGATCAAAATAGCTCCTCCCTCCTTTGTTTTGTCTTCAAAGACTAGGTAGACAGTATACCAAGCAAAGATTTGTTTTGCTTTAACATATAAAACCACTTGATAAAAACTAAATACTAACTCTACTTTAGAAACTAGTGGGCTTTACACTTAGCTTTGGGAATCCTTTATTCAGATTAAATGATATACTTGTGTAATAATGAAGATGAAGAGCCTAACACTAACATTTAAAACTATGCCATCATTATTTATAATAATTGACACATTAATCACAAACTCCATCTTCTACAAGGCAATATTCTTTAGACAAATTTTAGTAAAGGCTTATGGGAAAAGAAGCTTTAAGTAATTTAACATTTAGACTTTACTTATTTGTCCTGCCTACCCTAATAATAGGTATATGTCCCAGGCAAACTCTAATAAAATTAACTAAATTATCTGCAGAATTTTCACTTAACATCACAAATAAATGTACAACTTAAAAGGATGGAAGCACTTTTTCTTTTTAAACAAAAATTAGCTTGGGTACAAAGAAATCAAACTAAATACTAAACACTAATTATTTAAGTCTGATTTGCGGCTTTAAATTTGAGCTAAGCAATCCAGATGAAATTTAATTCACCTGATTTAAGAGCAGAACTCGCCGGGCGCGGTGGCTCAAGCCTGTAAGCCTAGCACTTTGGGAGGCCGAGACGGGCGGATCACGAGGTCAGAAGATCGAGACCATCCTGGCGAACATGGTGAAACCCCATCTCTACTAAAAAAAAAAATACAAAAAAAACTAGCCGGGCGAGGTGGTGGGCGCCTGTAGTCCCAGCTACTCAGGAGTCTGAGGCAGGAGAATGGCGTAAACCTGGGAGGCGGAGCTTGCAGTGAGCTGAGATCTGGCCACTGCACTCCACCCTGGGCGACAGAGCCAGACTCCATCTCAAAAAAAAAAAAAACAAAAAGAGCAGAACTCATGCAATACTTTCATACAAGAAACAATCTATCAATACACCTTTAATATTACTAAGCCAAATTTGAAGAGTATATATCAAAGTATGCTTACTAAAGTCATGGAACGATGTATAGGAATGGTGCAAACTGGCTACTGTTCCTATCTTGTAGGAGACAAAAAGGGAGACCCAGTTTTTGCCCTAAGCAATGCCTGATTAAGAATATAACAAATATTGAGTAATTTGATACGTTCAAGAATTGCTGTGGGAAAGACATTATACCAATGATTCAGGTATACATATTCTTTGTGGACTCAATAATTCACACAATATCACTGAAAATAGTAGCCTCAAATCACAAGCCCATTGGTTTAGTATAAAGAAAAACCATACACTTAAATATCAGGAGTTTTGCTACACATACCCCTTAAATATTATTAATATTTCTTACTAAAAATCTGCTTTTCCAATTAAGGAATTACTTAGGGAATATCATTCAGGCTATGTTTAACCAGACAGACCTGCTTTTGTAAGGCCTCTCCTTCCTCATACTTTAAGTATTTAGAGAGTAATGCAATTAAGAAATAAACAGAATCTTCAGAAAAGGAAATACACACTGGACTAAAACAATTCTTCAAAGAAAGAATGAGAACATCGTCCCTCAATATTCACAAGTGTTCCTATTTCTTTTGAGACTATATCTCATGCTATTCCACTGTATTTTCTTCCATCTTGGTTATCTGCTATCATTCTACACTTCCCCGCTCCCAACTCCTGCCATTTTAGGAAAGGAAAGTCAGAATCCTTTTACACTTTCCTAACTACCATTCCTCTATTAGGAAACAGATTTATTTGGGTTTCTTTACTACTTGATTGGTGGGGCTGCCATTTGTTCATAACTGCTTCTGATCTTTTCTGGTGCAGAGACAGATAGACTCCCATTCCTAATTGCGAAGTACCAGATTCACAGATCCAGTACTGTATTTCACTATTTCCAAATTAGTGCTATCAGAATTATTTTTTCTTTTTACAGACAGGGTCTTGCTGTGTGGCCCAGGCTTCAGTGCAATATTATAACATAGCTCACTGTAGCCTCCAGCTCCTGGGCTCAAGCGATCCTCCTGCTTCAGCCTCCCCAAGTAGCTAAAACTATAGGTGTGGGCCTCCAGACCTGGCTAAGTTTTAAATGTTTTGTAGAGACAAGGCCTCGCTATGTTGCCTAGGCTAGTCTCAAACTCAAACATCAACCAATCCCGACCTTGGTCTCCCAAAGTGCTGGGATTACAAGGCATGAGCCACCACCCCTGGCCCAGGATTCTTAAATAACAAATGAATTGGCATTATATTTATTCTCAGGAAGTAGAGAACATATATACCCCTACCACCAGTCCTATATAAAATGACTTCTCATAAAGGTGATTTAGTTCAGGGGTTGTGATCTCCTAAAGAGAAAAAACAAGTGTTACTAAAATAGTTAGTTGGAATCTGTATTATTCACACACATATAAGCCATTATGTTTTCTAAAAATATTTAACAATGTTTGGCCTATATGATTTAGTTCACATAAAATTTTATACAATATGTGTCACTGTGAATACAAAAGGCCACACTCCTACAGATATAGCTCACGGTTCAGGAATTTCAGGTACTTCGGAAAATCGTAAGCCTTTTTGGAAAACTATCATTTCCTTTTACTTCAAGCCACGTTTATGAATAAAATATGTTTTAGTAATCCATGTGGCGCTCCTGATGAATACGTCAATATCAGTTTTTATACTAAACAATAATATCACATATATATGATTTTACATTTTTATTACTAACTCCTCAGTAAGAACACTCTTAAACATGTAGATAAGCCTAAGATAGTATCTAGTATGTAATTCACACATCAACTGTAAACCTACAAGAGCAAAATTACCTTCACAATTTAACAGATAAATGTCAGCTTCCAAGAAACATATTCAAGACAGAAATGTCCATCTTTAGAGACTTCAATTCAGTGAGACTTTCATGTAACAGAGGTCTAAGATTGAGACAGTTCTGCCTCCTGGTATACATTTATGTAATCCTCTCACTTAAACTTCAAGTAAAAAAAAAAGCAGAATTTTAAAATATATATAAGTGTACAGTGTATTTATGGCACATACCAGGACATACCACTTAACTTTCACAATGTATAATACTTTATCAGTGGTCATTAGCAAACCACACAAATAAAACCATTAACAAGACATAGAAATATCTGCCACCAAAGGATCCTTAGAATCAGGTTTTCAACAGTCTTTTGGCCACAGATGACAGCTCACAATTGCAGCCATTCATAAGAGTTCCTGGAATGCGGCCTACAGAGTTCACACTGGTCGGCTATCTATGGAAAGTGATCTGTACTGTGGTCCTTTTCCAAAAGGGCCAGTAATACTTTGGACCTCCTCTCATTTATAGGAGACTGTTAAGCGTGTATGCAGTTTAAACAAGTTTTGTAAAGTTCACTATAAAAGTAGCTACACATTTAAGAATTGTATTTTCAACCATTACATCCACCAGTTTACACAAAATCAATTTGAAAAGTCTCAACAACTGACCATAAACCTTTCTAATGAAAATGGCCAGAAAGATAAACTTTATGGTAATTAACGTAGAGTCAATAGGCAATGCTAATTGAGAACCTTCTGCATATACAACCATCAGCCTTTTAAAGGTGTGATAATATTAAGATGTGTTACTATAAGGCCCGGTTCTTTAATTCTAAATTATCTCAAAAATTAAGCCAATATAGAGCTTTGTATTAGGCAGTGGAACCAAAATCTCAAGATACCGAGTTTTCAATGTATCAACCTAAACCACCTCAATCTTTTTGTTAATTTCCCATTTTCCTTCCTTTTCTCAAAGAAATAGACTGTTCACTAAAGTCCTAATTTTTTTTTTTTTTTAAAAAGCCTACATCTTATTTACAAATATTTCCTTAGGATCTGAAATTTGTCAAACTACTTGCAAAGTTTAAATCGTAATTACTCAAGACCTCTCACTCCAGTTGGTTTTATTTCAAATTTGAATGACTGCATATAAAACTGTATGCAGATTTTAAGGCGGTAACCCAAAATCACATTAAAATTAAAATTTTCAGTTAAGATAGTAGCCTCCTCAAAAGTACTCATCTCAGTAATTTAAACACATGCCTGGAAAACTGTTATTTAATTTCAAACACAAAATTTTAAAATGCCCTGTTTTTTACTAAGGCTTTCTATTAAAACACAACAAAACAAAACAAAAAAACCCCAACTATTTCTACTTAATGGATTTATTCCTTCACCAGGTATGTTGGACCAGTGACAAAACAGTCAAATGTGTAAGATTACATCTTGGAAACTAACATGTCAAGTTAAAAACCAATGAAAGACTATAACAAAAATTAGAAATGAACATTTGGTAAGCAATGTAGATTTTAAATGATTGGGGTGAGGGAGGTAAGTGTCATGTTTAAAATAGGACTGCACATACATCAAAACCCCTGCACTGAATTAACCGTTGCAATTGATAAGAACACTGATACAGTAGTATCTGTAGTTCAAACATTCACAAATTTGGAAATGAGATTCTTCAGATTACCAACTGTTAACACAGTAAGAGAAAAAATAAATGCATTTTTGATGTCATACCCTAAAAAATACATTTCAATTTCCATCTATCAACAGAACTATCTGCTTCATGCCTTATCATCATACTAAAGTTCTGAGCAACCTAAGTATGTATGCTGTGAACTGAGAGGTGTGAAGAGGAGGGAAAACGTAATCTGCATTCTTGGGTGCATTCTTGGGTGGAGGGGTGTGTGTGTATAGAAAGTGGGGTAGGTCAGGAATTGGGGCAGTATACAGGAACAGAGGAAAGAAAAGGTTATTTGCCAACTTATCAGGAAAAAATTGGCTTGTGGCAGCTAGAAAAGAGAAGATGCCTGTTGATTATTACCAAAGGCGAAAAAATAAACTCAATCTGTGTTACAGGTGTGTCCCTGTGTATGACAATGGGAGCAACTATAAAAAGTAGACAGATTTTTCTGAGTGGCTTGAGGAATCAGTTCACTTGGTAGTCCCATCCACACAAAATTTCTCAATGACTAGCTAGCTGAGTGCACTTATGGACACGTGGTGTTCTCTAAGCGTTCTCAAGTGAAGAAAGACTCCCCATAAGTAAGTCACCTACAAAAAAGATGAACTTTAAATTACAAAAAGCAGAGAAGATGAATGAATTTCTGTGAGTATTTTTCAAACCAACAGAAGTATATAACAAAAATACAAGGCTAATTAGAAATGGGGGGTTAAGAAACGTGAAGGAACTCAGAAGAAACCATAGAAAGAGAAAGCTTTAACATATATGTCATCGTATTCTTCCACACACTAATTATTCTGGAAATCCATAATACCAGTTTTCATCTTTTAAAAACACCTAAAATTAGCCTCTCACTAAACAAAAACCCCAGCAAAGAAATGTCTGTGAAATTCGTGAAACTTTTTCTATAATTTTAAAATATAATTTTAAAACACTGCAACGAGTCAGCTTTTAAAAATTTGCAATATGTATGTCAAATTCACATGTGACATTTCCTCAAAACCACAAAAATCCTCATTAAACCATAATCAAACATCAGCTGTTGTGGTATTGGTGTAGCAACACACCAATTCTTATTTAGGCCATTAAAAAAGCATCCCTAAATACAGGGAGCCAGTTATTAACATTTACACTTTTATTAAAAAACTACTCTTAAATTTCAAGAACTATAGCTTTCACTAAAGTTGAAGGCTTGATCTCAACCTCTCTTTCCTTATAGTAAATAGACTGATGGAAGGTAAGAAGATCTTTCCAGTACAGTTTTTGCTTAACAACAAAAAAAAGTATCTTAGAGAAGTCTCTGGGTGTACCTTCTTTAATCAAAAGGCTGAACTAAGTATGATCTTCAAAGCCGGGTTTGACATTTCACCACTATGTCTCCAGCCTTTCCAGATACACTGGAGGAGATTCTTCACATGGATTTTTTTTTTTCACTAGAGGGCCTTCTGGTTTTCCAGAAAGGAAAACTTGTAAGTAATATTATGTCTCAGCCTCAGAACTCACACTGACAAATCTGTCTGCCTTAAGTGTTCGAGTGTGACTGATATGTAAGAAAAGGACAATTCTATGGGAGCATAACATACTAGCTACCACCATTAAATGGTAAGGATTAAGCTTAAATTCACTTTTTTTTGAGTAAACAATGTTGCATCCTGACCCATTTTAGTGCTTTTAAACAACTGTGACATGACCAATACACTCACTACACCCTTTGACATCAGCAATCTAAATCAATTTTACCAAACACTAAATTTTGTATTTAAAAATGCTAAGGGCCTCAGTTGACAACAAATCTCCCAAAGTTGCATCCTAAGCTACAATGTTGGCCAAGCATTTCTATCAAATATTTAAAATAGAGATTTCCATACCTGTCTTCATCACCATCAACAGGAATAGCTATGCTGAATACAGAGGTGGCCAGACTGTTCATAGGTGTTAACTGAAGGGGGTTTGCCAGGGCATCTGCAACAGGCGGCTTCACAACAGGCTTATTTTCAGCAATGAGAGAAAGTGGTGGTTGAGGTAGGGGTTCTGATTTTCTTCTAGTATCGTCGACTTGCCCGACTAAAGGTTGGGTCTGAGTCTGAAACTGGCTTAGGTCAGACTGTGGTAGACTTGTTGGTGCACTGTGTGTGCCTGGCGCTAAGGGCAGCCCAACGTGCTGGATTATGCTGCTGCTCCTGCTGACTGGTGTATGGCTGCTCAGCTGTTGAGACTGGGCCAGAGGCGCGGGTACATTTGGCATAGTAACAGAAGTGGTAGACACACTAGGCACGCTTGGAGCGGGCACGGCTGCAGGCACGTTTGGAACTCCGGGCACCACGGCGTGAGGGCCACCAGGTACGGCTGACAGCGGACCACTGCCACCCATCTGCGGCGGAGGCACGGACTGGGGCTGCCCAGCCCCGGCAGGACCCATGCACGGCTGCACCACGCCTCCCACAGTAGCCGGGGGCACTCCAGCCGGCTGACATGGCGCGGCCTGCCCACCTTGCGCTGGTCCCGTCCGGGGGGCCATGGCTTCGCTGGGCTGGGAAGATGCGCCCAAGAGCTGCGCGCCCACCAAGGAGGCATTCTGGCCGGTGCCCACGGGAAGGCTAGCCGCCGTGGCGGGGCTCACTGCGGCGCCGGTGGATGAGGGCTGCGCGGGGCTTGGCGGCTGCAGGCCGGCCACGTGCTGCTGCAGGTACTCACTCTGGCCGGAGGGCTGGACGGGCAGCAAATGTCCGGGCGGTATCTGAGGCTGAGGATACGCGAACTGCTGGGGCTGCTGCGCAGCAGAAGCGCCGACTACAGGGCCCGGCTGCGGAGGCAGGGACATAGCCGGCTGCGCCAGGGTTACATTCGTCGGCGGCAGAGTCTGTCCCCCGGGCCCCGTTCCCTGGGGCTGGCTGGGCTGCGCGGCTGCCATCACTGGCGACGGCCCGGTCGCGGCTCCAGGGAACGGTGGCAGCGGAGCCGAGGTTTGAGCCACAGCCCCACCTACGGGTGGCGGCGGCGGCTGTGGCTGCCCAACGCTAAAACTCTGCGGCTGGGCCGGAGTGGGCTGGCTCATTTTCTCCGACGGGGGTAGCTGTGACACAGCAGTCAAGGAGCTGTCAGTTCCCGACTCGGGCCCGTGCGCTCCCTGCATGGAGGCCACTACTACCACCACCGACCCTCCGGTGGCGCCCAGGCCGCTGTCCCGCTCCGCAGTCTGGTCAAAAGTATTGCTGTGTCTAATGCAATCCCCGGATCTAGTCAGGACGCTGCTGTCTGAATCCCGCTCATAGTATTCCATACACGTCCATCGGCCGCGTCGATAGGGCTCTCCGCTCCCGTGGTCCAGCTTGATCACGCGAAAACGGGAACTACAAGTGGTGGGAGGCTGAGATGGGGCTGCCGTCACTGGCCCGGCGGATGAGCCCGCGACCGGGGGGCCGCCGGGTGCTCCTGAGGCGGGGGCTGAAGTGGCAGCTGCCGCCAGGGTACTGGCGAGCGCCCCAGACACGCTCCGGGCCGAAACGACTCCTCCTCCGTTGGCGGGAGCAGCAGCCGCCGCTGCCAGCTGCCCATCCAGAAGGAGGTTTGGGGATACGGTCCCGGGAGTCTCCGCATCCCCAACATTGTTAAGCGTCTCTTCGGAAGAGCTGCGCTCGCAGACCTCCTCAGGGCCATAATCCGTGGCCCGAGAGACGTCGAAAATCTCGGAGGAAACGTCCTCTGTACGTGACTCGTCCGGGTCGTCCAAGCTCTCAGTGTCCTCGGTGATGCTAGTGGCCACCTGGGCCGTGGTGACACTGGTGATCTGGAAGCAGCTCTTCTTTTTGGCCGGCATCTTGGACATGGTGAAGAAGGCTGGAGGGCAGAGAGGCACGCCGACTCCTCCGGGTCCTGCCGGAAACCAGGGAGGGCAGAGCACGGGCCCCCAAAGACAAAAGTCCGAGTCTGCGCTGGGGTCTGAGGCCCGCCGCTGTAAGTCACGAGCTGATCCAGGCGCTGGTCGCCCGGTGAGACATCCTCCTCCTCGTTTCCTTCTCTATGTCTGTCTCTTCGGCTCTGCCCCCGTCTCAGTCCCGCGGCGGCTCCTCCTTCCTTTTCAGCTCCCGCAGCCGCGGCGCCTCAATTCAATTCCCTCAGAGGCGGCGAGAGTGCGAACCCAGGGGCGGGCCGGCTGCTTCCTCTCCCGTCTCCGGGCAGCCGTGGTCAGTCCAGCTCGGCGCGGTCAGCAGGCCTTGGCTGGGGGTGGGAGTGGGAGGGCGAAGAGGAGGAGGAGGAGGAGGCGGTGGCGGTGGCGGCGGCGTGAGGGGCGGTGCTGCCCCGCTCGGGCTCCTCAGGCCGGTGCCGGCGTCAGCGCTGGGCTCTCCGACTGAGGGAAGGAGTGGCGAGTCCGGAGTCGGAGATGCCTGATTCAGCCGGGAGCCGCGGGCCGGGGCTGGCTGAAGGTCCGCCGGCGGGCGGTGGGGCTGCGGCGCGGGCAGGCGGCCCTCCCTCCCCGGCTCTAGCCGGAGCTCAACCCCAGGGACATGTCGACTGTCTCTGGCGGAAACCCGCTCTGGGGGAGGGGAAAGCCGGCTCGGTCCTCCCCTTAGAGGGGGAACCACCCCTGCGGGCGGGCGGCGACGGCGGTCTCGGCCTCCCCTCGCGGCTTCTCTCAGAGAGGGGCGGCGGCGGCGGCAGACCGCTGGCACGGGAGCTGCGGCGCCCCGGCTGTGTGAGGTAGCGGTGGTGGCTTCTTCGGCTCCTCCTCGGTGCGCCCAATTCCTAAACCCCGGAGAAACTGAAATTCAAACTGCTGAAGCGGCGGCTGCAGCTCCCTCCGCTGGGCCAAGATGGGGCTGAAATGGCCGCGCCAGGGATGCTGGGAGAAGCAGCAGCCCCGCTGCCGCCGCCGCTGCTGACTAAAATGCCGCCGCTGCCGCAGCCACCGCCAGCGCCGCAGCCGCCGCCGTTCCGTGACGCACCGGCGTCGTGACGTCACCGCTCCGCCCCCCCCCCCCCTCCGGTTTCCTGCAGTATCGCGTGGAACCTGGGGTGGGGGGGCAATGGGCGGAGCTAAAGGTTAAAAAGGGAGCGGTTTCTTTATTTAAAATTTTTTAAATTTAAATTTTGTGTTGAAGGTTCTTTAAGAATTGACGAGCTAAAGACAATTTTTAAATTCCAAGCCTAGGGAAGCTTACAATGGAACTAATCAGATGTTTTTACGTCGGTTTGTTCCGAGACATTGAAAGACTGGAGGTCATGTGCTTGTGTCTAATGTTTAGCAAAATCTTAGTGAAACGAGGGCGATAGGAATGGGGGCTGGGGAAAACTTAGATGGGATAAAGAGAGATGCGGCTGAAAGAACTAAATCACTTTAAAACTTATGAAAATAAATGTTGACCATTGTCGTCAGAGGAGTAAAATGTTCAGAGAAATGGGGATGATTAAACAAGAACAGCAAGCCAGATTGAGTCAGAAAATTATCTTCCTGCCAGAAATTCTGTCTCCAACAACGGCATCAGGGGATGGTTACTTGCCCAGGGTGAAGTCAGTTTTTAAAAAGCTTAAGGGTTACCAACGTATTCCTAAATTTTCTGAATTTGCTGTGATTCCAGGATTCATTTAAACTCCTGACACTGTTTTTACTTTCGGCACGAAATCAGCTTATGGGCTTTATAAATGTAGAACCTACTGCATTATAGTTCTTCTTTTTGTTTATTCTAAAACTGTTAGTAGCAGCCAGGGTGTTATATGATTTGGATTGGGCCACAAACAACCATAACGAGTGATAAAGCACCCTTTCCTGTTCCGGTACAAAGCATAACTATGAAAAGAAAGTACTGGCAAATTTATCATCTTGTAGCTAGTTCCTGGCCAAAGAAAATGGTAAGGCCATTCTTTTAAACAGTTAAAAAAAAATGGGGATGGGCTCCTAAACTTTGACATACTAGAGCAGTCATCATTTAGGTAAAGTCTAAGTCTTAATAGAAATCGAGATTTCATATCTACTGCAGCGTTAGCAATCACATTATGATAACTCAGTAAATCGTTGAACTCGGTTCTCTAATCTTTGAAGAATAGAAATACTTTTGAATCCCAAAAGGTGTTTTGAGAATTAAATTTGCAGAGAATTTTTTAGGTCTTTAGTTGTAATTTATACAGGTAGGTCTTTTAATCTTAGTGGAAATCATGCCCTCCAAACCCAAGTGACTAGAGTCAGAATGTGAAATAAGACCACATAAAATCCCTATTTCTTAAGCAGATGGGCGAAAGTAATGGAATAAAATGTAACGTTATGCTATTGTGGCAGCGATAGCTAATGGAATGTTTCTTTTCTAAATCTGTAATTTCAGTAATTGTCAGAGGCAGTTTTCCATCAATAAATTAGATCAAATGGTTAAATCCAATATGAATTTATAAAAGCTTAATTTAATTTTGGATTGATTTACCAGATTGTTTAAGGTGGTTATCAATGGGTAGTGTTGATGGTGGTGCTTTTGGAAAAATGAGTATTATATGCCTGCTCATTCCTTTACATTATTTTATCATATAAACTTCTTGATTACTCGTTATGATACTCTTAAATCATATATTTAAAGGAAAAATCTTAATCTGTAAGACCATTTCTCCTTAAAAGGTTATATTATGAGATGAAAGGAAAGATAAAGATAATTTAGAAGAGATCCAGAATTGGACTAAATTTCTGGTAATGAGGGTGCTAAAGGTGTTCAAAGACATCTTAGGAAAAGCATATGATTTATAACTTTTAAAAGTCTCATTTAGATGTTTAAGAATTTGTGTTTGTGTTTAATAGTTCTCTTGAAAATACTGTTTTCCAAAAGTTTAAAGGCCCTAGCTACTTTTATACATTTGCCCTTAAAAAAATCTACAGAATTTATTACATCAAACTGCTATGAAGAAATAAGAATTCTGATTTTTGCAATTAAGTTTGAAATCAATGTAGAGGACAAAAAGTGGCATAGTTATATCTAAATAAAAAAGTATGTAATTCATAAGTTGGTCCACAAAGAAATGAAAGCCTTTAAATAACTAATTTAAATGATAGAAAGCAGGATGTATATGCAAGTACATATTCTCCCTATATAGAGTGTTGTTAATAAGTAGCATGGTAGCCTAACTCACTGGAAGAAAGAGATCCCTGGAGTCCCAAACCTCAAGACTAGGAGTCTTAATGCAGTTACCAGGCGGCATGCCTGCACCCAGAGACCATACTAGAGGCTGTGGGAAAACTCGATTACTGCTCTTAGAGCCCCCAATTTGACTGTTTCTTCTGTACCTGGTACTGTTTTCAAATATTTCAAATTGCAGTGATGCATGAGATACGTTTAGAAAACATAATGCAGGGGAATAAAAGCAGTTAAAAATTAAGGAGAGTTTCTACTGATATAAAATAAAAAACTGCTGCAGCAAGATCTTTTCATCATCTGTAAACATCATACCCCCAAATTTTCGTAGATTATTATCTAACCGTATCAGTACCAGATGGTGCATTATTTCATAGAAAATCCTGGAATGTAAACTCCAGATACTCAAGAAAACCTGACTTTTTCTTAAAATGAAGATATAATATATTTAAAATAATAATGATACATTAAACATTATGGGATAAAGAAAATACTTTCCATAGAAATTAAGCAACGGCCTAGGCAAAGAGAAGTAACCCTTTAGCATTAATACTATCAGACAGTGACATTTATTGAACATTCTCTGTGTTGTGAATTAAGAATTGGACTACCTATAGCCCAGTTAACAATTTTTTCCAGAGTTTAGAAATAGCTTATGCTTATTTTCTGTGTTTTTTATTACCAAATTATTAGAGTTTGGTGCAAAAGTAATTGTGGTTTTTGCCACTTACATGATGGCAAAAACCGCAATCACTTTTGCGTCAACCTACTAGAAAAACACAAAATGGAGAAATAGTTTTCAGGTTCCAGAAAGCATTTGGTAGAAAAAAATATCAGTTGTCTAAATAAGTAGTACTTGATTTATTAGTATGATTTTCCTAGGGTTCCATTTCTGGAACAATATCATATTAATAAACCCTTTCAGTGAGTCCATTGTGTGGTATTGCCCAAAAAGGAAAAAAAAATGTAATGAGAAAGAACTAAGGCTAATAAAATTCCATAAGTACTTTTATAAAGAAAAATATAATTTGACTGAGATGCACAAATGCCTACTTGATAATGAGGTGTTTTAAGGAAACTTCTATTAAATACTGTTTTTGAGTTTAATATACTGTGAAACAATGATGTCTTTTTTTTTTTTTTAATGAAGATTTCCTTGATGTCCAAAGACCTTTGATGTTCAAGCAAAATGTAGCAATTTGGTAAAAGTAAAGGGTGCATTTCCAACTGATAATAAATATAATGTCCTATTAAGGCCTGTATTATATTTTATGGAATTTAACTTAGAATGTAAGATATTAGCTCTGTGGTTTTACAAGTTGTTTAAATGCTGCAATGTAGGGCAACAGAAAATCCAAACAAAATCCATTAATGACTATATTACTTCTTTATTTTTCTTTTTAAATATGATATGTGGCCACTCAGGATAAGGTTTTTTTAAAACTACATTTCCTAGTTGGACGGATCAAGAGTAAGCTCTAGTTTTGCTATAATCTTGTGTCGTGATTGCTGACAATTCTATTAATCCCTCAATTTCCCTATCACTAAAAAGAAATAATATTGTGGTAAAGGGGTGTTAAACTACCAAACCCACTGAAAAACTTTGGAAAAAGGTCACAGATGTGGCAGTGCTTTGGCATCTTCAGAAGAAAAGATAGCAACTCAATGTAATACTACTGGCAATACCGTTTGTTAATTTCAAAAAAAAAAGAAGAAAGCAGCTACTAGATATCCATGATTTTATGGAGAAGCCATATTCTGTCATAGATGAGCTATTTACAGACTTTCAATGGCACATTCTTTGACAAAGTGAATCATCACTGTCTAGTCTTTCTTGTATATGAATTTGAAGTATTGATTAAAGTTGTAGTATACCTGGAATTTTAAGTTGTAAAACTTTAATACTCACAAAAGAACATTGAAAGACTGCAAATTTCTAGACTTGGGGGTAATAATTCCCTCTGTATGTTACTACTATCAGCTTATAAAGTTTTTAAAAGTGTGAGTGTAGAAACTTATATAAACTGTATTCACACATGAAGGATAGCCTAAATGCTCCGGACTGATAATCTGAAGGTCATTCTAACCTGGCTGATTGAACTACTTTTATTCATAGAAGCCAAAGTTTTGAAAGGTACAGATAGAATCTTGACTACCTTGCATTCCCGGTTATGTTTGAATTCCAAAATAGCTAGCTCTTAAGTCACTGGAAACAAAACACTTTTAGCATTTAACTTTAGAATACTTGAAATCCTACCTTGAAAGCATTCATACTCATTAAAAACTCAACACATGATCCATATTTACATAAGGATTTGGGTGTTACTCAAAATGGTCATGTAATGAGCTGCTTCTCTGCAAATTAATATTCATTCCCTTCCCCCATCCTTAATGTGGGATCTTTGAAGGAAAAGGAAGTGACCAAACTAAAGAGATAGGGAAATGCAAAATCAAGGTGAAAAGTTAACCAGAGGGTTGTTTTAATTTTGGCCATCAAACCCCTAGTGAATAATGATAACAGTATCGTTTTGATACCCATTTTGTGGCATTTACCTACTGTTAAACTAAATTGACTAGATGTAAATATATTTTCATCTTCAAATGTTCAGAATTTTTATCCTTCCCCATTGTTTCTGGATTTTGATGCTAATCTTTTTTCTTTGCCTATTGTGTATATTTACTCAACAACTAATCTAATTTTAGATTTTTAGCTTATCCACATTTCATTTTTGTTTGTTTCATTGGTATTTCATCAATACAATGACTCTACCCTCCAAGGAAAAAAAATCAGCCCGTCACACAAAAATGCATATATTCAAGAAAGATAAATTACATTGTGATGCTTCAATCATAGTAAGTATTTACCACTGAATTTCTTTAAGCATAACTACTGTGTTCAAAATAATTTTTGTACTAATATTTCATTTGAGATACTTTATTTCTGTGGAATAAAAAGATTTATGATAGTAACATTAAGCTTGTATCTTGAACAAACAGCTCCAAATATAATAATAGCAGCTCTACTTCTTCATGCATTCAACATAAATTTAGAAACCTGGCTGGACACAGTGGCTCACACCTGTAATCCCAGCACTTTGGGAGGCCGAGGTGGGCAGATCACTTGAGGTCAGGAGTTTGAGACCAGGCTGACCAACATGGTGAAACCCTGTCTCTACTAAAAATACAAAAATTAGCTGGGCATGGTAGCAGGCACGGGTACTTGGGGGACTGAGGCACGAAAATCTCTTGAACCTGGGAGTCAGAGATTGCAGTGAGCCGAGATCACACCACTGCACTCCAGCCTGGGTGACAGAACAAGACTCCATAAGAAACTTACTATGTTGGCCTCTTTGCTGGACTTGGGGAAAGCAGTTGTGAACCAGACGTGAAAAGCAAAGTCCTTGTTCAAATAGGTCTTATATTTTAGCGGGGTAAACAACCACCAAAGAAATAAGCAAAAAAATATAATTTCAAATATTCATAAGTGTTAAGAACAAAATGAAACAACAATGCAAGGTGAGAAGGAAGACAGTGTACCTTACTCAGGTGTCCTGCAGGTAGGCCTGAGGAAGTGTTCTTTGAGCTAAGGACAAGCTCATCAGGGGAGCATTTTAGGAAGGGAGACAGATGAGGACAATGCCTTTGTGCTGGAAACCAGTATGTGATTGGAAGTGAGTAGGGGGCATCTGAGTAGTAGGCAAGGGCCAGATCATATGGACATTGTTGGCCAAGTGAAGGAACCGATATTTTATTTTAAATGCAATGAGAAGCCACAGGCAGATTATAAGCAGAGGATTAACATGATCTGATTTACACTTACAAGGAAACTTTTGAAAAAAATCTTCTTAACCTCTAATAGTTTATAATATATTGTGTATTATGTTTAGAGAGATTTAAAAATAACTTATATGGTCAAAGGTAAGTTTCTTTTTGTAGGACTGTACTATTTGTGTGATACCAAATGGAAGAAATATTCAACAATTTATATGGCATTTCTTATAGAGATGTAATAACTTTGTTGCAAAATGACTAAGTTTTTGTAAGAGAGAAATCGTTTTCTTAATGAAACCTTAACTTTAATGTAAGGGCAGTGATTTTGATATTTAAGAGTAGCTTGAAATGCCCCACTTGAAAAAAACAACTCTGGACAACAGGGGAAAAGAAGTCATTTTGTTTAAATGTACTTATTAGATAAGTGTGACAAAAATAGAGCTAATTTTAGGGATGCTCAGGGCTGAGACTCCTTTTTTTCAGTGGATAAAAATATCCATAGGCGGCCGGGCGCAGTGGCTCAAGCCTGTAATCCCAGCACTTTGGGAGGCCGAGACCGGCGGATCACGAGGTCAGGAGATCGAGACCATCCTGGCTAACACGGTGAAACCCCGTCTCTACTAAAAAATACAAAAAACTAGCAGGGCGAGGTGGCGGGCGCCTGTAGTCCCAGCTACTCCGGAGGCTGAGGCAGGAGAATGGCGTAAACCCGGGAGGTGGAGCTTGCAGTGAGCTGAGATCCGGCCACTGCACTCCAGCCTGGGCGACAGAGCAAGACTCCGTCTCAAAAAAAAAAAAAAAAAAAAAAAAAAAAAAATATCCATAGGCAAATCTAGGGACACTTTACAAGGGCCTCAGAGCGGGGGCCTCTTCTGAAAGAGGTAGGTGGAAAGGCCATGCGTTTTGATATTGGTGGGTTGCTTTTCTTGTAGAAACTACTTTCTTTTCCTTGTCCAGTACAATTGAACAGTAGATGATTAGTACTCTCTTTCATAGGCTATTTCTTTATTAGCAAGGTTACACTCTCAAGCACCTGTGGGGACAACTGGCCTGGGCACTTTCTTCATATCTCCCTTTATCTTCCCTCAACTCAGGCCTATATATTCAAAGGTTAAATTTGTTCCTACTCAGTTAAAATCTAAAGCAAGGCCACTATAGGCCATTATTACTTTCTCTAGAGCTCACAAAGGTAATCTGTTTTCCTAGTTGAACATGAGAGAAGAAATACCTAGATGTTTTATACCATAGGCTCCAATGTAAACGTGAATAGGTGATATAAATTCCAAACAAAAAGAAGAAAGTTTGCTTATCTTATCCAATGCTTTTGAAATATGTTACTATTTGATGGCATTTGGCGTTTTATAAGATATGATAAAACCTTAAAACTAAAAAAGGAAGGCCAGACGCGGTGGCTCACGCCTGCAGTCCCAGCACTTTGGGAGGCTGAGGTGCGTGGATCACCTGAGGTCAGGAGTTCGAGACCAGCCTGGCCAACATGGTGAAACCCCATCTCTACTAAAAATACCAAAAATTAGCTGGGCGTGGTGGCAGGCACCTGTAATCCCAGCTACATGGGAGGCTGAGGCAGGAGAATCGCTTGAACCTGGGAGGCAGAGGTTGCAGTGAGCCAAGATTGTGCCATTGTACTCCAGCCTGGGCAACAAGAGAGAAACCCCGTCTCAATAAATAAAAGGATAGCATGCCAAAGTTATTGTGTAAATTCTTTAAAAGGGGTACACATGCTCATGCTGCATTTTTGTTAAATATCGTCCTAAAACTTAGATTATTTTACAACTTAATTATAAAGCTTACAAATCCTGATCATATTGCTTTAAAATAGCACCTTGTTATGGGTAGAAAAATATTACCCAAACTTTATAGCCCACCTTATTAATGAACTTTGCTTCTAGTTGACTTTGTGTGTGTGTGTGTGTGTGTGACAGTTTCACTCTGTCTCCCAGGTTGGAGTACAATGGTGCAATCTCAGCCCACTGCAACCTCTGCCTCCTGGGTTCAAGGGATTCTTCTGCCTCAGCCTCCCGAGTAGCTGGGTTTACAGGCGCCCACCACCATACCTGACTAATTTTTTGTATTTTTAGTAGAGATGGAGTTTCACCATTTTGGCTAGTCTGGTCTCAAACTCCTGACCTTCTAGTTGACTTCTGTTTTCAAAAGTCAAAATCATTTTGAAGATAAACATTTGTCATTTGTTGAAAATTTTAAAAAATATTAAGTATGTTAGAATACCAAGTAAAAAAAATTAAAATTATATCATGCCTTTTAAAAATTACATGTATGCATAGGAAAAGAATTTGGGAGAAATACATCAGAACTTTAATAATGGCTATCTCTAAGGGATGAGATAATAGGCTTTTTTTTTTTTTTTTTTGCTTTATAATTTTTTTCAAAATTTCTGCAATGATCACATATCATTTTTATTTAAATGTATTACTTTTATATATTTTAAAATGTACCCACAGACTCCAGGCTAAGCCAAAAATAACTTTGTAAGGGTGTATTAACAACAGCCAAGATTATAGTTTTAGCTGTTGTGATCGACGATAGTTCATAACTGCTATCCAAAGATAAATTGTCCCTTGGGAATAGTATATATTTGAATGCCCTCAAAGATAATATTAGAAATAATTGGTGCCTTTTCAATTGAATCAAACTAATGCAGAGAAACTTATAAGAGCTAATTTATGAAATACAAAAGGATTTTAGAATGGAATTACAAGGACAGAAAGGACAGAAAAATAATTAAAATATTAGAAGCAAAGTTGAAAGAGACGGACGTCGGGAAACCTTTGTCTGTTACGGTCTCTGCAGCGTTGTGTCTAGTCGTGTGTCCCTGAACAAGTCATAGTCTCGATGGGCCTCAGTTTGTTTACCTGTAAAATTACAGAGTTGGTTGAACAGATGACTATTTTCAGTGCCAATACTTCATGAATCTAAATTCCCCAAACAAATTTGGATTCTTGTTTTTACGTGCAGCAATAAATATATAAATGGGTCCAGAAGATGTCTTTGCTTCAGCATTGGTAACACTCACGTGTGCTGGTTATTGCCTGATTCCACTTCTCTATCATTTCCCTGCTCTTCTGTGCACTCTTGCATTCCAGGAATGGGGTGCTCTGGCCCTCATCACCAGGGATCCCTTGTCTTCCTTGGGTTTAGCCAATGAGAACTGCAGGCAGGAGGCCAGAGGGTAGTAGAGAAAAGAACTTGGGGTATTTCTTTCCCCCTCCCTTTGAACTAGGCTGAGATTCTGGTAGTGATGCCATCCCTCTACAACTGCATCCCGTATCAGATCCCCGCCCATGGCTCTGACTCTTATTGGGCTGCTTCAGATCCAGGTGTGGTGATAGAACCCCAGTGTACTAGCCCTGGAATGCCTCAGCATTCCTTTTTTGGACTCTTAACTGCCCACATTTCTGTAATTGTTCTTTACATTAGTTTGTACTCAAAATCCCCTTGGAACTGTGCCTTCAGTTTCTTGCTAGGACTAGGTGAATACATCCAAGTCATTTCTATTTTTCTGATTCGTACAACTTTGCTCAAATTCATTGTTTCCTGTCATACTCAGAATAAGAGTCAAGTCTTAACAATAACCTATATGATTTGTTCTGTGCTCACCCTACTCCAGCCACCGTGATCTCCTTGCTATTCTTGTAGCCTACCAATGTACCCTCCAGCCTACCAATGTACCTTTGTACTTGCTATACTTTCTCCTTATTCCCTAAGCTGTTTGCATGACTAATTCCCTCATCTTCAGGTCTTGGCCTAAATGTCACCTTTTCAGTGAGGACTTCCCTGACTACACTGTTTAAAACTGCAAGCCTCTCCACCTCCCATCCCTCTTTTCAGCTTGATTTTTCTCTAGCACACTTATAACCTTCTAATATACTATATTATTTACTTGTTTTGTTTGTGGTCTGTCTTCCTATACTGAAATGGATTATTCCAAGAGGAAGAGGGTTTTAATCTGTCTTGTTCATTCTTATATTCTCAGAGTGAATAATATAACCTGGACATACTGGATTCTAAGTAAATATTACATAAATAAATGAATGTTCCATTTTTACAACATGCTACAACAATTTTATTCAATATTTATGAAAGTAAATAAACATGCTGAAAAGCGTGGAACATTGGTAAAGTGGGAAATTCCCTGCAATGACAGATACTTTTGAAACATGTCTTTTTTTTTTTTTTTTTTTGAGATGAAGTTTCGCTGTTGTTGCCCAGGCTGGAGTGCAGTGGCATGATCTTGGCTCACTGCAACCTCCGCCTCCCAGGTTCAAGCGATTCTCTTGCCTCAGCCTCCCGAGTAGCTGGGATTACAGGCATGTGCCACCATGCCTGGCTAATTTTTGTACTTTTAGTAGAGATGGGGTTTCTCCATGTTGGTCAGGCTGGTCTCGAACTCCCGACTTCAGGTGATCCTCCCGCCTCCGCCTCCCAAAGTGCTGGGATTATAGGTGTGAGTCACCACGCCCGGCCAAAGCATGTCTTTTTTAAAGGGAAAAAAAGAAAATACTATTTTAATTACAAGATAAAGGTTTCTTTACCTTTTTATTGATGCATTTTATTTGTTGCAAAATTTTCAGAAAATATGCAAGGTATGTATTGGATCATATGTTGAAGTCCTTGAGAAAATAGCTTGTTTAGTATTTAGAAAGTATAAGATTAAAATCTTGATCAAGAATACACGTTACTTTGACACTAGCCATTCTTAATCATATTTAATTCAAGACACATTGAAATATTTTAAATATTTGGTATAATGGCTAAAATAACCTTTGCATAGAAAAATCTAAAAAATATAGACACTCTAAGGGTACCAACTCCTTAGTTTTTTAAATGTAGGTCTATAGATATGTCACTGTAGTAACGAAGTATTAGGAAAAGCTCTATTTTGAATTCATAGAGTCTAAATGCTATTGATTAATAATGAATACTTAGATTTTTAAAAAATGTCTTTTATAGACTCCTTGGGCTTTGTTTTCTTCATCTGTTTGGTTTGGCTGCTCTCATTTACATACTTGCTCTCATTAGGGTTTGAATTTCAGAGCTGGCCTCACTCTGCAATGAGAACAAATGTCTTGCCATGTGATACTAACTTTCCATTACATGCTGAAGCATTTGCAGTCCCAGAGGCAAAGAATTTATGGTTGGTACATGAGAGAGAGAACCATCACATAAAGGAAGCCAAATTTGCAAACATATTTTTCTTTAGTGCTAATATAGTTTCAGGATAATGAGAACTCAGAATAATCAGCTAATGACCAGAAATGAATCATTATTAAAACACTGTGTTTTTTTTCTTTTGGCATAAAATAGCTAATGTTTCTAGTTGGTTGATAATTTTCATAGCAACCATGGTATTTGGCACATCCTAAACCACTTTTCGCTAGAAGCCTTCAGACCCCTCTGAAGCAGTTCATTATACTCTGAAACAGTTCTGAGAATCAGGGAGAATAATACACAAGTTTTGCTGATATTCTATAACTATAGCCAGCATCGCGTAGCAAGTACTTAAAATATCCTACAAGATTTCTCAGTAATTCTCCAGCCAAGTAGGAAATTAAGTAGATGCAGCAGAAGAGATTCAAAAGTATTGGAAGTCAATCCCCAAGTTAGAGTTTGGTCAGAATTTCAAGCTTGTTTTATTGTTTCTTAAAAAGTAAATAAACAAGTTGTTTTATACTTTAATAATAGGGTCACCAGTAATATTCATAACATTTACATGGCATCATATTTCCAAGGGATTCTGTATATGTCCCAACTTCTTGTTATTACTCATTATGCTCTGTGAGATTTTTTGGTGGCATATATTATTTTGGTTTTGGCCAGAAAGTCAAAGGAAAAGAGTGTTGAGAATAGCAGCCAATAACTATGAAAACTCATCACAGATCTGTTCATATATCTGGTCATACCCTGCACACATATAACACTCTATGGTTGTCAAAATCTTGACATGCATGATACCATTTGATCTTTATAACCCTATATCTGTGTGACCTTGAGCAAATCACTCAGCCCATGACAGTGACTCATGTTTGGAAGCTGGGTTTAATAGTCTATAGGAATGCTTCAGAATTAATAATAGAGTAGTTCAATGCATTGTGAATTCTGTAAAAGAAAGGTATTATTATAAATGCAAAATTATTTTATTCACCTAGCTTGGGACCCTAAAATTTAGGGAGACTAAGTGAGTTGGCTCTAAGTGTTTAACCACATTGGCCCCAGGAAACACACAGAACCATGGATTAAAAGATTGATGTTTTCTGGTTTAGATAAGGAGCATGAGATTTTATCATAAAGGGCAAAATACTACCTCATAAGTAGAGAATATTGCTTTCTAAAGAATATACCACATATTCATTCTGAACCATGAACTCACTACTTTTATTTAAATGTGTCAAACAGTATGATTTTATTAGTTATTGATCAATATTCAAGCTACATGTAACAGTGGATGACAACCAGTTTTCTTGAAAAGATATCCAATTTGGAGGCAATTAATCCCAGAATTATTATGAATTACATAAACTGAGAAGATAAATTGATAATATTTCTGATCAAAATAATATTTTCCAAATACATATATTTTCTGAATAATATTGTATAAACAATAAAGTGGTCAGCCTTGCCACTAATGTTTCACGTAGCTCATGTATTAGTATAAAATCTGCTGAAGAACATCAGATATTTGATAAGATGTGTCAGTTTCAATTAAGCTAGGTTTTGCACCAACCTAATAAGTAAAGAACAATAATTCAGAAGCTAGGAAATATAATTTCATTGAAAGATGGAAAGGAATGAGTATCTAGCATGAGCCAGGCAGTGTGGTAAATACATTTTAAATGTGTCTTTATTTAATCTCTATAACAGCTCTGTAGGATAAACATTATTATGTCTAATTAAGAGATAAAGAAATTGAACCTTCAAGAGATTGAGGGCTTCCTCAAGAGTTTATAATCAGAGCCACATTTGAGCTGGATCTGAGTGATACCCAGGTGTATGTTCTCTCCATTACTCCATTTTATAATTTAGGAACCACCAGATCAGATGTTCCCGAATTTGTGAAGAGGAACTACATTCTGGTTTTTTGTTTTGTTTTGAAACCTCATATTGGTGGAGGGAGGGGTCAGGAGAAAGAGGTTGAACCTGATGTGGATAAATGTGAGGATAAGAGCCCCTGATAGTGAGGGGCTACAGGCACGCGCCACCAGGCCTGGCTAATCATTTTTTTAAAAGCTTTTGTAGAGATGCAGTCCCTCACTCTGTTGCCCAGGCTGGTCTCAAACTCCTGGGTTCAAGCAATCCTCCTGCCTTGGCCTCCCAAAATGCTGGGATTACAGGTGTGAGGTTCTTCACAGGGGAATGAAGTGGGCAGAAAGTAGCTGCTTGACAAGTGAAAGAAGCAATGGACCAGTGTAGGCTTTAAGGTGCACCTGTTAGGCTGGTGTGTTGGGAACTGCCGATGTGGTTGGATGATGCTCTCTGATGGTCTTGCTGTTATATTAAGGAGTAGAGATTTTAAAATATTAATTTTATGTTTCTATTCCTAAAATGGGGCGTGTGTATGTGTGGGGGGGTGTTGGTCGGTCATTGTATTTCACTTCAAATGAAGATGCATTTTTATCTGAAATGTATGTGGAACTGTCTTGGAATTTGACTCTCCAGGGTCAGACTATGTCCACACAGCATACAAGCAAATTCCCAGGATACCAGGCTGCTGTTTGAGGTAGGCTGCTGCTACTTCCTCTCCTAGAGAAGAAGACACTCTAATTCTAGCCCCAGCTCTGCAACTGGCAGATCACCTCACCTCTCTGAGCCTCTATTCTTCCTCCTCTGAAAAATAAGGAGGCTGAACCAGACAATTCCTAGGCCTCACTTCCAGTCCTTCTGTTCTGCAGTTCCACAAGAAACAGAAAGTACAGCTTATCCTTTAAGCCCTCTAAAAGGAAAAAAAACTAAAACAATTACCTTCCATGGTAAAACTGTCTGCTATATACATTTTAATGTTCCAAAGGATTAAAGTCCATCAATCTTGTAGACTTGTGGGGAAACAAGTCAGTTGGCATTTTCATATACTTTTTATTTCACTGTGTTTTAGCATTGTTAGAACATTTTTTCTGTAGGGGAAAATTTTGCTAGAAGTTAATTCGAGTTTTTTACATCTCATTTTGAAATTTAAAGTAAATCACTTGTTTTGAGTACCTTATATAGGTGCTTTTTAAGCCACAAATAATGTTGTCAAACTTTGCAAAATTGCACTCTGCCCTCAGAAGTTATTTTAGGTACAAATTACTTGTTATATTAAATTGAATAGATGGAAATTTAAATGCTGTAATATTTAAGTTATTCCAACATATACACTTTGATGATGAATACATGCTGACTGGAAACAGTTTACTGTAGTTTTACTTTATGCTTTTCTACTAATAATGTTCGTAAATTCATGAATGGGTGGATAATCTTGGTAAGAAAATGAAAAGACTTTTAATTGTGTAAAAATATGGATTTGTCTTCTTTTGGAGTTGTTGCTTACTCAGCAGACACGTGTTGAGTCCTGCTAACTTGACAAGCACTGCATTACTTGTTGAGATTACAAAGATAAGTAAGATATGCTCTGTGGCTCTGGAAAATCAAAAGCTAGTAGAAGATGCCTGTAGTTCATCTGGAAAAAGAGAGCTTATAAAATTTTTTCTACAATATGACCTCATTTGAACATATGGGGTACTGTTATTATTTTCCTTATTTTACACAGGAAACTGAGTCTCATGGAGGTTAAGTTATAATGCTCAACTTGTTATTACTTGCCCAGTATCTGTTATCCCTTAAACAAGGACTGGGACCATGTCTATCTTTTTCACTCTGTAGTTCCAGTGCCTAGCACAGTACCTGGCACATAATAGATGCTCCATTTGAGTACCTATTTGATGAATTAACAAACCCACCAAACATATTTGATGGATAGTAGCTCCAACAAATACTGGATCATAGGAAAACATTACTAGCATTTGTCTTCTTACTCTTGAAGTAAGTACTTTTTCACTATGCCTTGCTGCCTCTGTAATTATAAACCTGTTTAGTATTAACAGGATGAATGCTTGAGGTATGGAAAACAAGCTATATGTACTGCCTAATTTTTTACATAAGGAAAGAGGTTGCCTTTGAAAGGTAGAAGCTGAACACCCGTGGAAAAACAATAGGATAAATTCCCCAGAACTCAGACATCTTGGTACTCAACCACAAAAGCATTCTTTTTTTTATGAAGAAATAATTTGGTCATATGTGTCAAGCTTTCTCATTATTTAGTGGTTTGGAATAATTTTAAATTGGCCATTAGAAGTAATGGCAGCAGGTTGAGGGCCTAGAAGTATTATATATTGTGTACTTTATCAGTAATTTTTATGATATTTATGAAGCTCAGTATGGCTGATGTTAAGAGACAGGGTTATTAGCACTTCAGAACGTAAGAATGGAATTCAGAATGACCTTGGAAAAATTGAGAGGTGTTGATCCTAAATAGGAACACATGTGGGGAGAAAAGACAAATGCACTGTAACTGCAATATGCAACTGTGGCAGGGAGGAATTTAGAAGACCAAATTCAGAATAACAAAGTATTAATCATTCTTATATTACATTCTTCAGACTATTACTGGAATACTATGATCAGTCTCAGTCCTACCAGTTTAAGAAATTTGTAACAAATTGTATGAGATTTAGAAGATACAGAAAATAATTGAAGGTTAGAAATTTAGGAATGTGAAAACAGAAAATAAGTTGAATTTTAGTCATGTAAGGTCTCAAAATATTTTATCTCTCATATTTTCATTCTCAGAAGCTACTCAAGGATGTGCTCCACCAAAATGAGGAGATGAAGCCAATATAAAGGAAGACAAGGAATACAAGAGACAGGCAAAGGGAATTCCCAGGACATAAGCAAGGGACATCCCAGGTAGCAAGAGTGCACCTGATGTCCAGGGCCGTCTTTCCAGGTAATGCATGTTATAAGGTGTAAGGGGAGATATTTTTCAGGAAGGTGAAAATAAAAGAATTCCTGATGCATTTGACTATTTTAAGAAAAAGGGCATGGTAACACATGCCTGTAATCCCAGTTAATTGAGAGGCTGAGGCAGGAAGGTGGCTTGAGTCCAGAAGTTCTAGGCTGCAGTACGCTATGATCATGCTTGTGAATAGCCACTGCACTCGAGCCTGGGCATCATAGCAAGACCCCCATTTCAAAAGAAAGAAGGAGAGAAAGAAAAAGAAAGACAAATGGAAAGAAAAAGAAGGAAGGAAAGAGGAAGAAAGAAAGAAAAGAAAGAAACAATGTTAAGCATTTGATGGAGAGTTTGGGGTTAAATTAGTGATATACACAGAGAATGTTTGCTAAAACCAACAAAAACCAACTCCAGGGAAGCAAAAGTTTTAGCCAAAATGAAAAGAAAAATTATATACTACAGAGCTTCACTATAACTAACATAAATACCGAGTATTAATCTAATCAAAATTTTGATATAAAGATAGTAAGTAGATGAAAAGATGGGAAGGGTGGATGTGTGGGATGGGGCGGGAGAGGGTGGTGAAAGCAAGTTGTGCCCTTGTATTCCACAGTGAGAAGTCATGGAAAATGCCTACACTTGAAAAATCAAATTAATAACATAAGCAAATATAGCGTTAAAAAGTTGTGGAAGTAAACGTCAAAAGCACCAACTAACAAATTAATCAAATGAGCGAAACAAAATTTCTGAAAACATCGAATGTGGCCGCCTTTGGAGTGGAGAGAAATATACTGAGGGGAGGAACAAGGGACCATTATTTTTCACATCAAACCTTATTTAAAGCTTGCTTAAACCATAAGCTTGTATAACTTTGGTTAAGGCAAACAAAAATTAAATTATTTAACTACATAAAATATATTTAAGGACCTAATAATCACTAAAAGTAAGGAAATTTGTTTTTTCTCAGGGTGATGACAACTGCTTGTTGTATTTACAAAGGCAAGATTTTGGTTTAGTGGAAAGTTCTGGTAAGGATTGTTGTATGGGAGTTTCTAAACAGATGAGGCATTCCCTTTCCTGGAGCTATGGGGGACTAGCAATCATCACTCAATAGCCTGGCATGGTTTAGGTGCAGTTATAGAGTAAGGCTGTGTGCATTTCCCTGTCTCATTTGGGTTCCTTATAATTCTGTGGGCCTCCAGCGGTGGTGTGGTGTGAAGACAAAGCACTGGATTTGTAGACACACAGACCCCACGTCAAATGCCAGCTCAATCGTATACTATTTATGTGACCTCAGAAGTGACCCAACCCCTCTGAATCTTAATTTCCTCATCCATAAAATGGGGCCATGTGATATCCACCTCATGTGCTAAGCCACTAAATGAACTTATGTTTGTAAAGTATCTGGCAGATGCTCAAAAAATATCAGTTCCTTCCTCTCTGAAGTGGTGAATCTCCTCACAGATTCAGAGCAGTAATCATTTGAATCATATGATGATAATGTATATTCATCTCTAATGCAATCAGGTAGGGAATTAAAATACATATTTAAATATCTCCTTGTTTTAACTTTTACATGATACAAAACAACCAGTTTTCCTATCCTAGAAAGATATACTTTAAATATAATTTATTTAGTCCAATTAGATAGCTATTTTGATGTCCCGTAGACACAACTTGAGTGCTTATGTGTCACATATGGCCTAGTACTGTGAGAAGACTTCAGAAATGCTCAAGGCCTGTAGGTGATGGAATAGTCAAAACATGCCCCATCCAGCCAGTCTCCCAAATTGCTACATAACCCCTTGAGACCCTGTGAATCATAGTTTATAAGCAACTATTCATAGATATAGGCATTTTCCCCAGGGTGTTTTTTATATGAGGTTGCTAAAGATCAACTTTAATATATGTATATATTTTCTTTGCTAAGTATTAACTCTAACACCTGACTCACGAAAGTGGAGGGAGAGGGGAAGGAAAAATCCACTAAGTTGGAGAGGCCGGAGAGACCCCTTGCAGAGAGAGGATGGCAAAGAAAGTCAACCTTTGAAGAAAGGCCTCCCTAAGGAACAAGGACCGTGTGGTCCTGTGATCCTCTGTAATCTAAGTGCCAAGACTTAGTGCCAAGAATAAATGATCCTGGTTGATGAAGAGCAATCTGCCACTTCTAAGCTTTGATCAAAGATCAGAAAACCATCTGACATCTGCTCACATTTTAACAATTTAGTGCCTATAACAGGAAGTACCTATTTTCACCTTGAAATTCTTTCATTCAGTAGAAATATTTTTTGTTTTAAATAATTTAAAAATATAACCAGTGAGCATCTTTAAATTTTCATAATTGGCTCACAGTAAAATAGATTTCTCTCCTCTGATTTAGGTGAAATAACTTTGTTTCTGCTTTATATTATTCTACTTTCTCTACCTCAAACAGGAACAAAAATTCTTTTAATAATCAATTGAGCTCATCAGTTTCTTTAATTGAACACTTGCTAGATTCTGGGGATACTAAGATGACTGTGAAAGAGTATCTTCCCTGGAGGAACTCAATTTCTATTTGGGGGTGATAGTGGGGAGAGGGGAACCCAGATTTGGAAAGAGACAATGGTGATAAGAATGACAATAAAAGTATGTACAAAGGTTAAGATAACACAAAAGATAGAAAGGCCAACCCCGGAACTTTCCAAAAAGGCTTCCACAGAAGAGATAAAGTTGTGGCTTGGTTTCCCAGACCTTGTGAGAGCTTGCCAGTCAGGCAGAGACACTGAAGATGCTCATGAAGGACAGTGAAGAAACAGAACTTAGAACCAAACAGTATGTTTACATAATGGCACAAAGCTCCATGTGGTTGTGCTAAGCAGTGAATGTGGGAAGGTAGTAGGAGGTGAGAACCAAGAAACAAGAGATAGAACATTCCATAGATAAATAACAGGAGTGACAGGCTCCCAGATGCATTGTCAAGAGAACATATGATGGCAAGGATGGGCTGGAGTGAGATGAGAACCTATTTAGAAGTAGTCCAGGTGGGAGGCTGAGGCAGGCGGATCATGCGGTCAGGAGATCGAGACCATCCTGACGAACATGGTGAAACCCCATCTCTACTAAAAAACATACAAAAAATTAGCCAGGCATGGTGGTGGGCGCCTGTAGTCCCAGCTACTTAGGAGGCTGAGGCAGGAGAATGACGTGAACCCTGGAGGTGGAGCTTGCAGTGAGCGGGAGATTGCGCCACTGCACTCCAGCCTGGGCAACAGAGCGAGACTTGTCTCAAAAAAAAAAAAGAGGTAGTCCAGGTAAGAGATATGGAGGTCCCAAATTATGGACATAACATATCAAAGATGGATGATAACTAATTTTAAATCATCTAAAACCATACAAAGATATTAATTATTGATATTAATTATCTGCATGACCTTGGAGTCTGTTGTGGCAACCCACCCCTAGTTTAGTAAATACTTGCTGTGGCCAAGCCAAATGCACAATGCCATCTACAGTAGGTGCGTGCTACCATCACACGCCTTCTCATGACTTCCCAGGATTTACTAGGAAGGCTATTTGTGGAACAAACTCATTTTAGCCTCTTAAGTATCATAAAATAAACTAAGATTGCCCATTTTGTTTTAAGTATCCTGCAGAAGACAATTAACTTTGTTTCCAGCACAAAATATAATGCCAATATAACTTTTGTGAAACGTAAAATGGTGAAATTTAAGGATATGGCTGAAGATGCCCATGGTTTTATAGGCTTTTCACTTAGATGAATGAATGGATGACTTTGCCACAGCATTTTCAGCATTCCAGGCTTGTGATAAAATGGAATCCAGTTCAAGTTTCTTTTAACCTTCATTTTTAGGAACCCGTGATTATGTATATAAACATTTATCAATATACACGTTTGGAGTTGACAGTGATTTAACATTTTGACCAAATACCTGTGCTAAATTCATTCATGAGACAGCTGAGGAAATCATTTCTGGAATAATTTTTACTGTTCTTCAGTGTTCCTCAGGCAGGAAGCCACAGGAAACAATGTATTGTGGTGCATATTTCCCCGCAGGATTTGGTATGTCATTCACTGTGGAGAATTTTGCTTTCCAGCTGCCTATAGTTCATATTTTTGTACTTGCTTTTCCCTCCAGGATAATTTGATGAAGTCAGTTCCTCAGAGATAGAAAATATCTTTCTATTTTTTTAAGACCAGATTTGTTTCTTTTCCCAACTGAGAGATAAACTTGATTAAAAAGAAAATATGTAAGTAGCCAGGATTAATTATTTTGACATATGAAATAACCATGATCACAATATGAAATAGTCATTAGATAATTTTAATAATCTAGTAGGGTAAGTGCTTTTGGTTGAATGAAAATACGGTCTGTCAACATTTTGGATCAGTTTAAAATGTAGTAAATTAGAACCTGGAATATGGAAATGAAAACCACCCTTTCTCGAGAGAACTTCACTATTCTTTTATTAGGTCTGATTTCTACTTTAAAGTTTTTCTACCCTCCTTTTCCTTTCACTTCCCTGCGAAACATTGTCCCACTCATAGACGAGAAAATAGCAGAATAAAATGTTTTAAAATCAGAACTAATATCCTCACGTTAAGCAACTATTTTTTTTTAAACACCTACACCAGTGGATTTTCAACCCTGCCTGTAAGAATCGCTGGAGGAACTTTTTAAAAATGCACAGACCGGGCCGGGCGCGGTGGCTCAAGCCTGTAATCCCAGCACTTTGGGAGGCCGAGACGGGTGGATCACAAGGTCAGGAGATCGAGACCATCCTGGCTAACACGGTGAAACCCCGTCTCTACTAAAAAATACAAAAAACTAGCCGGGCGAGGTGGCGGACGCCTGTAGTCCCAGCTACTCGGGAGGCTGAGGCAGGAGAATGGCGTAAACCCGGGGGCGGAGCTTGCAGTGAGCTGAGATCTGGCCACTGCACTCCACACTCCAGCCTGGGCGACAGAGCGAGACTCCGTCTCAAAAAAAAAACAAAACAAAACAAAATGCACAGACCTTCATGCCTGTAATTCCAGCACTTTGGGAGGCCAAGGCAGGCAGATCACTTGAGGTCAGGAATTCGAGACCAGCCTGGCTAACGTTGTGAAACCCTGTTTCTACTAAAAATACAAAAAGAATTAGCCAGGCGTGGTGGCACGCGCCTGTATTCCAGCTACTCGGGAGGCTGAGTGAGGCAGGAGAATCACTTGAACCGGGGAGGCGGAGGTTGCTGTGAGCCAAGATCGCGCTATTGCACTCCAGCTTGGGCAACAAGAACGAAACTCCGTCTCAAAAAAAAAAAAAAAAAAAAAAGCACAGATTTCACCTTCTGAATTACTAATCCGATTCATATGGGGTGGGACCTAAGTGCTCACATTTCTCAGAACCTCCCAGGCTGACTTTAATGTACAGTAGAGTTGAGACCACTGGCCTCTACTGTCCTTTGCATGGGTGTCCCTAGGCTCTTTTTCAACCTGCCAAACCGGATTTCTCTCTCACCCACTTAAAGACTACACTTGGGGTAACAGTGACAATCAAGCTCTGTGGTCTCCAAAGTGAGGGGTCCAAGATGATCTATTAGAGTGTGAGAAAAATATGAGAAGTTTATTTTTTAATCACATCCTTTAATGATATATTTTTAAAATATTTTATGATGCACATAATATATTAGTACAATAGATTGGGGGAGGGGAGACAGAACAGAAAACACCATTTTTCCTGTTACATAGATCTCCTCATTCTCTGCTTTCAATGAGAGCAGTTTCAACGTTGGCTTTTTGATGTCTACTGATTGCTGCAGACTTCTCTAGAGCTAAGTATGGAGTTTTATAAGACGCATGTCCTCCACTGCACAGCTGTATTCTATGACCAACCACAGAACAAAATCTTTTCTTTTCTTTTTTTTTTTGAGACGGAGTTTTGCTCTTGTTGCCCAGGCTGGAGTACAATGGCGTGATCTCGACTCATCACAACCCTGCCTCCCGGGTTCCAGTGATTCTCCTGCCTCAGCCTCCCAAGTAGCTCGGATTACAGGCATGCACCACTACACCCAGCTAATTTTGTATTTTTAGTAGAGGTTTCTCTATGTTGGTCAGGCTGGTCTCGAACTCCCGACCTCAGGTAATCTGCCTGCCTCGTCCTCCAAATTGTTGCGATTACAGGCGTGAGCCACCGTGCCCGGCCTAGAACAGTCTTTCTTCCTAGGTCTTTGTCCTTCCCAGGGTTCCTGATACAGCTTTGCCTCCTGATCCCTTCTCTTAGTAAAATTTCTTCTCACCCTTCCAAATTCTTCTAAAACGCACAAGCATTTTTGGGTACAGTAACAAGAGAGAGTTTAATATAGAAATGCCACCAAAATGTCCCCTGATAGTAAGAATTTTTGAGTTATAATGACATTGTGGTCACTTTTTTTTTTTCTAAGATAGAGTTTCACTTTTGTCACCCAGCCTGGAGTGCAGTGGCACGACCTTGGCTCACTGTAACCTCTGCCTCCTGGGTTCAAGTGATTCTGCTGCCTCAGCCTCCCAAGTAACTGGGATTACAGGCGTGCGCCACCACACCCAGATAATTTTGTATTTTTGGTAGAAATGGGGTTTCACCATGTTGGCCAGGCTCGTCTCGAGCTCCTGACTTTGTGATCAGCCCGCCTCAGCCTCCCAAAGTACTGGGATTATGGGCATGAGCCACCGTACCTGGCCATTAACTACAACAATTAAAAAAAAAAAAAACTAGTATGAGAAGGGAGAAAATGGTTGTGGTTGAATGACACGATTGGCCAGGATTAGACAATTGTTGGATCAGAGTACTGGGTACATGAAGGTTATTATTATATTCTGCTTACTTTTTTGTATGCTCAATTTTTCATAATAAGTTAAAAAAACCTTTTGAATCATTTATGGTTCATTTATTTAAAAAGAACCCCTCCTGCCACCTCCCCCTAGCCTAATATAAGGGCACCCCAAACCACAACTCTTGGGCTTGAATAATGTGCGAATCTATTTCAGATATGGGCTTCAGATTGGTGTGAATTCTGCTCCCTCGGAGGCTGATTTCTTCCTTCCTCGCCATCACTGACCACTTTATTTTGTCCGAGTGGCTATCTCTCAACCTGCCCACAATCACTTTCTTATAGTTAGCCTCCTCTCTTCTATCTTGTGTCTTTCATCTGCCTTTGTGGTTTTCTTAAGTCATTTGTTCTCTGCCTCACCCCAAATCCCCCTCAGACATCAAATACTCAAATGTAGTCAGCATTCTCAGGCCATTTGCTCCCCTCTCCACCTAGTTCTGCCAGGCAGCCTGCCTCCCACTTCTGCCTCCGTTCTGGGGATGGTGTGCCAGCAGCACCAGAGTGGGGACTTCCTGCCCTTCTTTTGCGAGCTGACCTGGCTCTGGCCTGGGGTCCCATCCTGGGTGCTCTGAGTCTTCCAGTCTCATGTCACAATCCTCCATGAGGGGATTTCAAATACTTGCAGATTGGGAGAAGGTGACCTTTCTACTTTTTTCTGCTGGGCCTGGTGGAAACCACCCCATCCCCTACCCCCACCTTCCTCCTCCTGTAAAATGGGAAGTCTCGATGCAGGTTTCAGAGTTTCTGTTGGGGGACTTTCTAGGATGCCTATAAATTTTCAAGGTTTTGCACCCCTTTTAAGTGTACAAGTTCTTCTGAAAGTCCCTAAGGCATTTAGCATCATAGCTGTAATCTCTAATATTTGAAGGATTTCAGGGTCTTCAGATAACTTGGATACACACCATCTCACTTGTACAATTTTTCCCTGTTCTTTTGTAATGTGTACAGCACCTGATTTGCTCTTTCTGTCACTATAGCGGTTCAAAGAGCCACTCTCCTCCACTTTGATACACGCTCCATTTCACTGTTTGAGTATTTTTTTTTCCCCTAACAACTTTCTGGTCCCCCACCCCTAGCATGGCTAGGAGATACTGCATCACCACTTCCCTTTCCCCTACTGCTCTGTGACCTACCACGTGAACATGAGAAAAGTGTTCGTCAATGTGAACAAGCCCGCATCACAGTGTTGGGCAGCTGCATTCATTTTGACCTATAGCGAGGCCTGGGTTGGAGAACTAAGTGGGAGGGGCTGGAGCGGGAGAGGGAAGAAGAAACAGATACTTGTTCACTTTCCGTTCTCTCTTTGCACTTCCAATTTTAGAGAGGCTGGAGGCAGTTATAACAAGGGCCTTCACTTCAGCTTGTATTTCAAACACTAGGAGAACTAAGCTTAAAACTTTCTAGCCTCACTGGTGATCGTATGACTGAGATTAAATAGGGAAAATGAAGAAAAAGAGGAAGAGAAGAAAAGAAAAGGGAGAGAGGTAGATGACACAAGCAAAGAAGGAGGAGAAAAGGACAGAATGAGAAAACATTTACTCCCATTTCTTTTTTTCTTTTCTATTTATTTATTTATTTATTTATTTATTTATTTATTTATTTATTTATTTATTTATTTATTTTGAGACAGGGTCTGGATTTGTTGTCCAGGCTGGAGTGCAGTGGTGCAATCATGGCTCACTGCAGCCTTGACCTCCCAGTCTCAAGCAATCCTCCCACCTCAGCCTCTCGAGTAGCTGGGATTATAGGCACACACCACTATGCCCGGCTAATTTTTGTATTTTTTGTAAATACTGGTTGTTTGCCGTGTTGCCCAGGCTGTTTTTTTTTTTTTTTTTTTTTTTTAATTTCTTATATTAGAAGAAAGCTGGGATATCCTGTGACATTAAAATGCACTTCACTGGACTTCTGATGAGGTATTTAAAATGTCCAATTGGCAGGTAAACTATTGCTATGCTAGGATTTATAGGCAAACTAAGTTAGTTTTTCAGATACTTTCTAAAGCAAGAAGTTCCTGATATCGAAGAGGCAGTTTGTTATTGACCATATTGACTTCACAGCACCTCAATAATCTATTTCATATAAGATGTATTTCATATCAGGCTAGCACTTTGACACAATTTTCCAAACCATTGAAGGAAATTGCTTAAAACTTTTTCTTTTGCCTAGGCAGGCAAGACCACCTATATGTTGATAAATCTGGTTTATTCTTTTTGTATAAATCCTGGCAGGAGCATAAAAACAGTGTTTATCTTTTATTATTACAATGGTGATATGTTCACTTAAGGAAATCTAAGAAATATAGAAAAAGTACAAAAAAAGAAAATATACAAATATGTATAAAAAAGATTTTTTAATATAAATTTTATTGTAGTATAATATACAGAAAATGCCCAAATTGTAAGTGTGCAGCTTGATGAATGCCACAAAGTGAATATACCCATGTAACCAACAGACTAGGACAGCGCTCCAGAAAGAGAACATAACAGCACCCCAAAAGCCTCCCTCATATCCCCTTCCAGGCACTATGCTGAAAGTGATCCTGACTTCTAAAGCATAGATCTTCTCCCCTCAGCATCTGGTTTTAGACTTTTTAATAAATGGAATCATACAATAGTATGTAGTTTTTTTTTTTTTTGGCAGGGTACCACCTCTCATCATGCATGTGAGAGTCATTCAGTTTTTGTATATGGCTCCGCTCCACTTTTCTTTTCTTTTCTTTTCTTTTCTTTTCTTTTCTTTTCTTTTCT
>NC_045435.1:172851339-172902737 GCF_002776525.5 Piliocolobus tephrosceles | reverse complement strand
CTTTTCTTTTCTTTTCTTTTCTTTTCTTTTCTTTTCTTTTCTTTTCTTTTCCTTTCCTTTCCTTTTGAGACAGAGTCTTGCTCTGTTGCCCAGGCTGGAGTGCAATGGTGTGATTTCGGCTCACTGCAACCTCTACTTCCTGGGTTCAAGTGATTCTCCTGCCTCAGCCTCCCAAGTAGCTGGGATTACAGGCACCCGTCACCACGCCTGTCCAATTTTTGTATTTTTAATAGAAACGAGGTTTCACCAGGTTGGCCAGGCTGGTCTCGAACTCCTGACCTCAACTGATCCACCTGCCTCGGCCTCCCAAAGTGCTGGAATTATAGGTGTGAGCCACTGCAGCCAGCCTATGGCTCATTTTAGTTGTTGTATAGTATTCTATTGTATGAATATACCACAGTTTATTTAAACATTCCATTTTTAGTGGACATTTGTGTTGTTTTCTCATCTTAAGGCATTATAAATGGTGCTGCTATTAACATCTTTATACTTATCTTCTAGTGGATATGTGCACTCCTTTCTCTCCTAGGAAAGGGAGTGTTGGGTTATGTGGCAAGCATATGTTCAGCTTTAATAGATAATGCCAAACAGTTCTCCAAAGTGGCTATACCAATTTTACACTCTTGGCAGTCATTTTTAAAAGTTCTACTTGTTTCACATTCTTGTCAACACTTCATATGCACAGTCTAAAAAGACAAGTCGATTGAAGGTAATAGTTTACTTGATATTCTTCTTTTACCTAGACAGAGAAGACACGTATATTTATTTTTTTCCTGTAACTTCTGCAGGAGCATATAGATAATATGTGTGGTTTTTTGTTTTGTTTTTTTATTTATTTTATTTTTATTTATTTATTTATTTATTTATTTATTTATTTTTGAGACGGAGTCTCGCTCTGTCGCCTGGGCTGGAGTGCAGTGGCCGGATCTCAGCTCACTGCAAGCTCCGCCTCCCGGGTTTACGCCATTCTCCTGCCTCAGCCTCCCGAGTAGCTGGGACTACAGGCACCAGCCACCTTGCCCGGCTAGCTTTTTGTATTTTTTAGTAAAGACGGGGTTTCACCGTGTTAGCCAGGATGGTCTCGAACTCCTGACCTCGTGATCCGCCCGTCTCGGCCTCCCAAAGTGCTGGGATTACAGGCTTGAGCCACCGCGCCCGGCCTTTGTTTTTTTAAAGGGAGTTTCACTCTTGTCGTCCAGCCTGGAGAGCAGTAGCGCGATCTCGGCTCACTGCAACCTCCGCCTCCTAAGTTCAAAGGATTCTCCTGCCTCTCAGCTCCTGGGTAGCTGGGATTACAGGTGCGTGCCACCACGCCTGACTAATTTTTTGTATTTTTAGTAGAGATGAGATTTCAAAGTGTTGGCCAGGCTGGTCTTGAACTCCTGACCTCAGGTAATCCACCCATCTTGGTTTCCCAAAGTGATGGATTACAGACATAAGCCACTGTGCCCAGCCAAAATGTGTATTTTTAATTGTAATGATGATATATTCACTTAAAGAAATACTGGAAAATTTTGGTCACTTTGGTGGTTAGGTAGTGGCATCTTATTGTGGTTTTCATTTTGTATGTTTATCAGTCACTTGGATATCCTGGTTTGTAAAATGTTTGCTCAAATCGTTTGCCTATTTTTCAATTGGGTTGTCTGTTTTGCATATTGACTTAGAGGAGCCTTTTTAAATATTCTGGATGAGTCCTTTGCCAGATTTGTAGTGGAAATATCTTCTCCCATTCTGTGGCTTGCCTTTTCACTCTTAATGGTGACTTCTCATGAAATAGAAGTTCTTAATTTTAATGTAGTCCAATGTATCAATTTATTTTGTGATTAACGCTTTCTGTGTCCTGTTTGAGAAATCTTTGCCTATTTTAAGGTCATGGGTATTTTCTTATGTTTTATTCTAAAAGTCATATTACCTTTTACATTTAGATCTACAATACATCTAAAACTGATTTTTATGTGTAGTTTGAGGTAGAAAGTTAAAATTTTTTTCATGTGTGTATCTAATTGATCCATTATCATTTATTGAAAAGACCATTCTCTCCCCATGCAATGTGAGTTTTAAAGGGCTTATGGTATTTTATCCTATAGATATGACATTTAAGAGTCGAGAGAGCATTTTAGTTGACCGTTTTCTTATTTATTTTCCTTGATATTTGACCCAAGTGATCTAAAAGAAAACTCTATTGAAATGAGTGCTAAAAGTACTTTATTCTATAGAGAATAAGTATCAAAATGCTAAAAACAGCCAACCATTTGTTAAAATATGGCAAAGTTCTTAGTTATAATTCTCAGTTGACTGTTAGAAGCCAAATAAAAGGTAGATCTTAAAAAGTGAGCCATGACTGGAGACTTACATAAATCAATATTTGTGGGGGGCTTAGGTTAATTCTAGTTAATGGTGATGTTGGCCTTATTTTATTAGATGCACATTAAGCAGATGAGTAATTAAACTACTCTTTAATATATCTGAAGACCAGTTTGGGGAAGGTAGCAAATTATTGGTAAACCTTGACTTGAGAATAAATTACACCATTGAAATTTATTGTTACTAAACTACTAGCAGTCATTCACTCAGTGACTTCTTTTGAGGTAGCTTTATTTAAGATGCCCCATCATTTTAAAGGTATTAGAAAAATGGAAATTTAGGAAGAGTTAATCTGACAAAAATGGCTATAATCCAAACTTAGTTAGGAAGTGAGTTCTGTATACAGTAATGATGTATATGTGAACTTTATAAATCTAACATTTTTGAATGGCTAGAACAATAATTTTGCATGGTTGGATTTATTATTTATGTATTTATTTTTGACATGGAGTTTTGCTCTTGTCGCCCAGGCTGGAGTGCAGCGGTGGGATCTTGGCTCACTGGAACCTCTGCCTCCCTGGTTCAAGCGATTCTCCTGCCTCAGCCTCCCAAGTAGCTGGGACTACAGGCGTGAGCCACCATACCTGGCTAATTTTTGTATTTCTAGTAGAGACAGGATTTTGCCATATTGGCCAGGCTAGTCTCAAACTCCTGACCTCAAGTGATCGCCAGCTTCGTCCTCCAAAAGTGCTGGGATTATAAGCATGAGCCACCGCGCCCAGCCTTGGTTGGATTTACTCTAATGAAGGAAGTATGAAGTCAATTTCCCAATGGACTTTGCATATATTATAATATAGCATGATATTGGATGAACTTGCTATTAGTCTTATTTTAAGCTACTGGGAAAGTGTCAGTGATATTAATTAGCCTCTGACATGGAGTTTTTCTCTCCGTTAAGTATCTACATTGTTATGAAGTCTAATGTATTTAATTTTAAAAAATTAATGTTATGGAGCCTGATAGTTCTGCTGTTTAAAATGGTTGTAATTAAAATAAGCAAGATGGGTTTGTGATGAATAAACTTAATTTGTTTTGCACTTGGTTGAACAGAAATGATTAATTTTACTTAAAAAAATCTGACTAATCTTCAGTGCATAAAAATGCATTCAAATTCAAATTTAACCTTTAGTAATTAGTTTTTCCATAAAACATATTAGTATATATTTATACATGTTTATCTTTACACATGTTAGCCATTTTTAATTCTGTAGAAATTATTTTACGATGAATAAATGTGATGAAATTAGACTATTGAGACTCTTGCACCTTCTACTTCCACATGTGCAAACCAAAGTATTATATCTTTTCAAAAATCCTATTACCTTATTTATTTAATGCTTCTACTGAGCAAAATGGAGCTGGAAGCTACACATTACCACAATTAGGCTTGTGGGTTATGGAGAATGATTTAGACCAGAGTTTCCTAAAGTATGTTTTATAAAATACCGGTTCACAAGATTAAAACAATGTTGTATTCAAACAAAACAAAACAAGACAAAACAAAAAGCATACAGTGGTCAAATTAATTTGGGAAGTAAAAGTGTACCAAGTTTTCCACATGCTGAGATATTCAGAGCCTTAAATATGCTAATGTACACTGTGAGCTCCCAGGTGGTGGCGAGATGGGGGTTGGGAAAGTAGTATTTCCCAAACTGAGGCTTCCCAGCAACTCCAGGGCTTAGTCTAGTGTTTCCAGGCTATTCTTCAAGGAACGTTGGCTTATAAAAACCTGAATCAAGCCTGGCAAGGTGGCACTTTCCCATAGTCCCAGTTGCTGGGGAGACTGAGGCAGGAGGATCACTTGAGCCCAGGAGTTAGAGGCTGCAGTGCACTATGATTGGGCCTATGAATAGCCACTACACTCCAGTTTGGACAACATAGCAAGATCCCATCTCTTTAAAAAACCTGTTTTGCCCTAAGATCACTAGTTCAGCATAGCCTCTGGCCACCCCTCCTGTAGTAGTCTATTTTCACACTGCTATAAAGAAATATAGGCCAGGTGTGGTGCGGTGACTCTTGCCTGTAATCCCAGCACTTTGGGAGGCTAAGGCAGGCAGATCACTTGAGTCCAGGAGTTCGAGACCAGCCTGGTCAACATGGCAAAACCCCATCTCTACCAAAAATACAAAAATTGGCCAGGCATGGTAGTGTGTGCCTGCAGTCCCAGCTACTTGCTACTTGGGAGGCTGAGGTGTGATAATCGCTTGAGCCCAGGAGGCGAAGGTTGCAGTGAATTGAGATAGTGCCACTGCACTCCAGTCTGGATGACAGAGTGAGACCCCATCTCAAAAAAGAAAGAAAGAAGTAACTGAGACTGTTTATGAAGAGAAAAGGTTTAATTGGCTCATGGTTCCACAGGCTATACAGGAAGTATGGCTGGGGAGGCTTCAGGAGACTTATAATCATGGTGGCAGGCAAAGGGAAAGCAGGCAAGTCTTACATGGCTGGAACAGGAGCAAGAGATGGGGCAGGGGAGGTGCCATACACTTTTAAACAATCAGATCTCGTGAGAACTCACTCACTATGTGGTACCAAGGGGGGATGGTGCTAAACCATCCATGAGAACTCCGTCCTCATGATCTGATCGCCTCCCACCAGATCCCGCCTCCAACACTGGGGATTACAATTCAACATTATATTTGGTGGGAACACAGATCCAAACCATTATCACCTTCCAAGTCTCCAAGTCTGAACTAGACTTGAAAATGTTGGTGCTTTTCTCTGCCTTTTGTTCCTGGATTCGAAAGTTACTGTATTACTGGTTTCTATATGGAAGGGGTTTGAATCCCTGTTATATCCTTGAAGTAGATCTCAACCAGCTCCTTCCTTTCCTCCACAAATATTTGAGCTCTTACTCTGCCCTCAGCATCAAGCAGTCTTGCCCTGGTTCCAGGCATCACTGGCTTCTCCTCAATTCTCTACCGTGATTACACCACATTATCTTATGTTTTCCTTTTCCTCTCTTACTACCCTTTAGTACACTAGAGTAGCACTTGTCACTATGCTTTTATCTGTTTGTTAATTGTCTGACTTACCACGTAAGACCATAAACTCCGAGACATCAGGGACTTTGCCTCTCTCGTTCTTTATTTCTCAGTGCTTACAACAGCACTCAGCACACAGTAGGTTCTTTGAAAGACCCAACCTCTGTGGTCAGGGAACTTGCATTCTAGAGGAAGAGAGATACAAACATGGAATCCCATGTCTTGCCAGTTTTGCTTAAGGTAAACATACGATGCTATGGGACCTACACGGAGGAACTCTGCTTTTGTTTGTGTTGGGGGAGTGTCAGGGATAGGCAAAGGGTGTCAAAGAAGACTTCCTACAGACAACCTCTGAACTAAGTTTTAAAGGCCAAGTAGGGCAATGTTTTTGGCCAGGAAACAACTCATGCAAAGGGCTGAAGGTGAGTCAGATGATTCAGATAAATGCACATGGCTCAGGGAGGGCAGTTGGCAGAGTAGAGGAATTGAGGCTGGCAAGTTAGGCAGAGAGAGATTGTGACAGGCCTGGGAGGTTGTGCTAAGGGGTTGGGACTTTATTTTGAATTTGATGTGGCACAGTAAAATTGGGAATATTGTAATCATGTTCAAATTGATATCTTGTTTCTGGTAGCAGCAAAGAGGGGATGAGTCTACAGGTGGGGAGAGAAATTCGAACTTTGAAACCAACCAGATTTACTTACTGTGTAAGAGACCTGTCATATACCTTCCCCTTTCTCTTCTTTGCTCACAGTGGTTGCTTTGGTGGAAAACATTTTTTTTCCAACTCTACACGGTCTAATGCTACCTATTGTTTAAGCCCCAGGTTGAATAAATGAATATAAGCACTGTGGGCCAAAAAGAACCAAGTATATAATCTTGGATCTGTTTCTGAGAGTACATGGGAGGAGAGTATCCTGTCATTCATTTGTTCTGGGCATTTGAGACTATACAGAACTATTCAATGCTCTGTTGCTTTTTGCATTCTAAACTCCATGTGAAATGCTGTATTTATAAGGATTATCTATTTAATTCTTACATCTAACTATTTACTAGGTATCATTATTAGTTTTATATTATGGATTAATCAACTGAAGCACAGTTTTGTAAATAAGTTGTTCAAAGTCAGACCACTATTAGTAAAGATTAAAAATCTTGGAAGATTGGCACTAGAACCATAATAGTAGCATTACCTTATAAAAAGCATTTGAACTAAAAATCAATAGAGGTGGATTCTGGTTAAAAATTAATAGCAATCATATATTCAGCTCAACCCAGTAAGACAGTTGTTATCATCCCCATTTTAATAGACAAGAATACTATGGATTAGTGGGTTTACATTAATTGTACAAGGCCACACAGCTTGGGATTTGAACCCAGGTCTACATGATTTCAAAGTCAAAGATTTTAACCATTTGGAAATGCTCCTCCTGGCAGCTCTTGTATTAATTTATTTGAATGGCTTATGACTTTAAACTCGGAGGTATCACCTCTGCCTGGAAAATGATAGAATTGGACTAGGTGGCATCTAGGACCCCTTCTGCTCTGCAATTCATGCTCTAAAAGTATCCCGGAGCCCTTGTTAATTTCTTCCCTTGTCGTTCACTTTCACTGCTTTGTGTTGGATTTACTCCCTCAAATAGTGAGAGACATATAAATAAAAATTGTGACTGAATAAGTAGCTTACAACGTAAGCATGGAGCAGAGTGCAAAGTGCTGGAAACTGGAAACTAAACAAGTAAATGAGATGACGACAAACCTGAAGCCAAGCTCCATACCACCAAAGTATTGGAGGAGAGCACTGGGGAAATGATTACAGCATTTCAAGGTCACTCAGAGGCCCAGGCAGAATCATGAGGGAATAATAAAACGTATGTTAACCAACTAGTGCATGTGTCAAGTGTGGTGTAGGGATAGGGCTGAGAATGGAATTCAGTGAGGAAAAACCGGGACTTAGTTGATAGTCTGTAGAGACAACATTGTGTTGGAAATAAAAGCAGAAAAAAGCAGGTCAGTTAGGTGACACCTGATCAAGGCAGTTTGTCTAAAATGGAAAGATCACATGCCATTCAAGGACATTTCCTGGGAAATGAGTTTGCAGAAAACCAAGCTTTAGTGGACAAATAGCTGGGAAAGCTTTCAGGGGAAAAGATGCAGGTCATGTTTGTGTGGCTAATTACATCATATTTATTTGAGACTTTGAGGGATGCAATTAGTAATTTGCCTTCTTAGGGTTTTCATGTCAGGAAGACAAAAGTATAAAAGATAAGAAAGGGTCAGGTTTTAAGGGAGTGTAGAAAAAAAGGCTTAGTTGGCACGTGATAAAGAAAAAAAAAGTAGGAAAATAGAAACCTTTGTTGTGCAATCCATCTGCAATACAATTGCAATAGACCATTAGGAAGGGAGGCCCCATTCCCAGATGCTGCAGGCCTCTCTAGAATTGCTTAACTGTCTCTGTCTGAAATATTGAGGCAAAGTTATAAAGAAAATGAGTTGTCATAGACCCAGAAACATTCTCATACTGGAATGCTTTCCAGTGTTGTAAATTTGATGAGATTCAGTTCTTTTTAGTAGGGTTAATTTAGTCAAATTTTCAAAACTAAGGACTGACTGGTGATTAGAGATACCCATTTCATTAGCTTTCTGTCTAACTTTTTCCACATAGAATGAGGTTCATTTAAACAAGGCACATTTACCATATATTAAAGAGACAGAATAGTGCCCAATTAATGTAAAAAATAAAGACTGGAGACATACTGACATGCAAATAAAGGGATAGAAAAATAAAATATACACTTCTAGGGTCCCAGATGCTATGAGATGAAGTTCTAAAAGTGTGACCTAACTGTGATGGTGACCTAACTCACCAAACCTCTATGTCACAGCTAAGAGTCTTTGAGGATAAAAACAGGAATAATGAAACTGCTTTAGTATGAGTGGTGATATAATGTAAATAGTTCTCAAGAGATAAATGTATTAACAAGGTAGAAACTTGAGACACTTCACAGATGTTTAAGTGTTTGGGAAAAATATGGATCCTTCCTTAAGCAAAGTAACACACGTAACATAGTGCCTAATATTTAGTAGATCCGCAGTAAATCTTCCTTTTCCTCCCTTTCTCATCTCTAAAGCAGTGAACAAGGGAAAAACGAGACTGAGTCTCCTTATTCCTCCAATACTTGTATTGGACTGAAGCCAGGTTTGCATAAAGCCACTGTAGGGAAGAGCACTAACACTTATAGAACCAGGTCTAACACTTTCAGGAATGGGGCAAGTGAATAAGCATATAATATTTATTGAGCACCTATTTCATTCCAGCCACTTTATATCAAAGATTTCATTTATGCTTAAAACAATCCAGTTTCCATTTTGAAGATGAAGAACCAGAGAATCAAAAGTTTAAAAATTTGCCCAAAGTCAAACAGCTGCCAAAGTGGCAAAGTTGCTCACTGTGTCCAGCCCAAACTGTGCTGTTTCTTAAGCTCTGCAATTCTTAAAATCATCATATAAGCCCTGAAAGGGCAAAATGATCACCTGACTGTTTTGCCTTAGGGAGGATATAGAGACATTAATTGCTTTCACCCCTACATGCCTTTAAGTAAATAATGGTATTATTTTTCTTCTTGCAAAGATAATACTAGTTTAATTGCAGAACACTTAAACATATGGAAAAGTAAAAAGAAAAAAATAGGTCATCTAAATCTTGTCACCCAGAGATAATCAGGGCTAACATTAGGTATCTCTCTAATGCTTTTTCTGTGCTTATATATTTGTAGATATTATACAATTTATGAAATACATACACACAAATATATACTTTATGAAAAGTGATCATAATGTACATACTTGATTTGCAAACTGATTCTTGCTGATTCAAACAGATTACATATGAAGAAAGTTTTTCTAACTTAAAATTATGAGAACTGGGTATTATAACAATATTTTGATAAACAATGCCATTTGCATTAATGAAAGTACTACAATATTTATTAAATTTATTGAGAGTGCCAGAGGAGGAATAAAACTAATAAGAATGTTAAAGGCTTTTTATACCTACTAAAATAATACTCATTATGCGAAGCATAATAGCCTAATCTCACACAGAATTGATGTCCAATGCTAATATCAGTGCTGAAAGTAGACAAAGTCCAACTGTATCTCCTTTGAAACTGGAAGTTTTGTATACCCTCAATCAGCAATAGAGAGCACCAGAGTAACTTACTTTCAGACATTAGGAGACCTCAAATTATCTATTATTATACAAGCCTGGCTAAGATAAATAATCAGAGAATACTAAGTGACATGCCACTTACCTACATCTCTAGGGTACTCTTAAGTTCTATCCTTGAATCATATAAGGTGTATAGGCTATAATGTGTTTAGACATCTTGATTTCACTGACCTGAGGATCCCTGCAAGAAGCAGGTATGTGAAATTCACTCCTACATTTACTGTAAAACTGCTATTGAGGGTAGTGCTGCCACACCACTTAATGCCCCCAATATTAAACTCTTTGAATTTGTTTTAGATTTCAGTACCAGGAAAACATGTCTTGCTGAGAAACATATATGCTTCTTCCTTCATCATCATAGCAGTAATTTTAATGATTGCAATTTCTAACCTCTTCTTCCCCAACCAGGAAGCTTAGAGCCAAATTTGAAGCCAAATCATAAAAATTATGTTAATTCTTAATATTAGCATCTTCCCATGTTACTCTTTCCTGGTTTTGTTTTCTGTTTTCCTTTTATTACCCTCATTGTTACATTCGTATATAAAGGACGATTCTTCCTTGTTTCTTTTCTCTCAATTTAGAAAGTGAAAGCAAACATCTTTTTTGTTAAAGAAATGTAGCATTTTCATTAGAAATTTCATTTCACTAGAAATGAAAATACTATTTCACCACCTGATTACTTTGTTCATCTCAATTTGTGTAATCTTGTAGGATTTTTGTCTTGACCCTTGAAATTTAGAAAGTACAGCTAGCTGCAGCACTCTTTTTAATCTTGGCTGCCCCTTAGTGAACCCTTTTGACCTAATGACTCTGACCTCTTTTCAGTTGAGAGAATTTTTCTTCTATTATTTCTTTGATGATGATTGCTTCCCCTTCATCTCATCTATTCTCTCATGAAGATAATTATTTCTTGGAAATAAACACTTTTAAGGTGGCCAATTCACCTGATTTGCTTGCAACTTTCCCAGTTTTAGCACAAACCAGACGGTTGGTCACCCTACACTTGGCTAAGCTATCGAATCTCTGAGGATAGTGGTTTTCAAACTATTCATCATGAGAGTAGAGTTTTATATATTTTAAAATCTCCAATCCATTGTGGACTGATATTTTTGAAAATACAATAAAAATAAATACGACAAAAATGAAATAAAAAATATATAAAAGACAAACCCAATTTTAAAAATTATTAGATTCAACAGAATTACAGTTACTCTGTCAAATTGCTCTGAAAATTTTAAATGAGGACTCTCAGTTTCTATTGGTTGCTTGTAAAATCTGCAGTCACCTAGTGGACAAGACTTTGAATAGTCCCACTCTAGAATTTCTCTAATCTGCTCTGATAATCCCTTGCATCTTCTCCACCCCACATTCTGTTCTCTGCAGCCTGTGCTAAATGCCTCTTTTGTGTTTACATACCCCATTACAGTAAGCTGTGTACTTCCTGAAGAGCAGGGATGAAGTCTTATTTATCTTTCTATGCCCAGCACTCAGCACACTGCCAGGCAAGGAGTTTCTTAGACTGTTGTATATATTCAATCTTTATTGAGGCTAGAAGAAATTACAACCAAGTTTCAGTTATGGTTGTTTTGGGAAGAGTGGGACTGTGGGGGGCTTTCCTTATTTTTGTACTTTTCAGTATTTTCTAAGTTTTTCTAACATGTGTGTTAAAAATGGGAAGATTTAAGGATTATTTTAACAATTGATATTGTAGAATAAGTGACATCTACCTCATCATGACTTGTGGTCAGTAAAATGTCCCCTTTCACAGTGTAGTTGACTTGTAGGACAGAGCCCAGTTTGTGTGAGAAAAAGAAAACAACACTAAACAATCCTTGTCATCATTGAGGAACAAGATCCTACTCTCATCCTATGTAGATTAGGAAAGTCATCAAGAGATTAAAATTACTAATTTTGGAAGACAAGGAAATTTTGTACAAAATTCCTGCTAAATATAGAGGATAGAAAGTGTTTCCTTTTCACACTGGGTTCCTTTTCAAGTGGCCTGTGATATTGTGAAGTTCGATAACTACCTTGTTTGTATTATTCACATGCTGGAATAACTGGATGTGATCATTTAAACTATGAGTGATGGGGTCCTGACTTCCCTACGCAAACAATAGTACTATTTGAACTGGCAGTTAATCACAGCTTTTTTTAAAGTGACTTATCTGTAATGTACAATATGACTAATTTAGCAGCTAAGCAATTTCATTGTGATCTTGGTGTCAGTGGAATTCCTGTCACCTATCCAACAGTTAAGTCATATTGCATAACTGTGGTGTGACATCACCATGCTACAAGATTATTGGCTGTAGACAAGAAAAAAAAGTTTCCTGGACTGTAAGCCTTTCCGGTATCTGAACGAACGACTTGTGCTGTTACTGCGGTACAGCCAGAGAGAAAAGTAAAAAGGGATTTATAGTGGCTGGCTTTTGGTGTGTCATTTGAAATCACAGTCTGTAGCACACGGGGAGATTCTCCAATGTGCCTAATTATGAGATATCTTCCCTTTGTGTCATATTCCACAGTATCAGTCATTAAGATGTGGGGTGAGACAGCCGAGACAATGGCATTCTCTTGTAATTAGAGCATTTTATTTTTCTGAGAACTTTATAGTCTTCCCTTTAGAAGCAATACTTTTTAAAAAAATGCAGTCCACCATCTGCTATACACATCGAAACTGAAGCGATGGTCAGCTGGGACCCAGCTGAAAACCTTTTATGGCTGAAAGCCCGTTTATTTTCCAGGGAACTGGTAGTACAGGTTAATTACCACATAATACGTACATTTTAAGTTTATTTAATTGTATAAAATATCAAGCTTTAAAACTACCCACAGAAATGCCTAAAACCTGGAGCTATAGCTGACTGAAATTTGAGAATATAATGACTAACATTTAGTGTTTACTATTTATTGTTGACCATCACTGTTCTGGCTAAAATTTATTGTTTACTATTTATTGTTTACCATCACTGTTCTGGCTAACTTTTACTGTTTACTGTTTATTGTTTATTATCAGGTTCAAAGTAATTTAATATATTAATTCATTAAATCCTATGAAGGCAATACTATTGTTATTCCCAGGTTAAGGATGAGGGAATGGAGACTGTGAGATCACAAAACCGGAAAAGAGTAGAACCAGGATGTGAATCCAAGTGGTTCAGTACCACAGCACACAGTCTTAACTGTTGCCTTCCACTGTATCTTTTGTAATAATAATAACAACAATTATTACTACTACTGCTGTTGAAACTACTACTGCTACTTTCATCTACTGAATGCTTTTTATCTGACAGACTCTGAATTATAACCATCATATCTCTTCATTAACTCTATGAGATAGAAGCTGTACTATTATTATCTCCACTTGATAGATTAGGAAAATGAGACACATAGAAAATCAGTCACACAGACAGTAGGTAACGAAGCAAGGATTCAACCCCTGTCTAGATCCAGACTCCATGCTTTTAACGACCATACTACGCTGCTTTTCAATAGCTGCCATTTATTGAGTACCAACTAATGTGTAATCCTCACAAATATCCTGCGTTGTAGGTATTATTAGCCCTAATTTATAGATGAGAAAATGGAGGTTCCAAGAAATGAGATAACTTGCCAGTTTCTAAGCAGCAGAGCCAGAATTCTTCCGACTTCATTGAACACCATTACACCACACTACCTCTAAAAACTTGGAACAATTCTGATGCAGGATGACAGAATATAAGTCTGTAAAGGGCTGGTATCTCAGGAGTCACTTAGTGCAAAGAGTGATATCTTGGTCTGGGCATCCCTAAGGGTGGGGCCTGGTAAAAAGATGCTGGAAGTGTCTTACAAGTCAGCAGTCACTGAGGGATGGTGCTCTGATGGAGGGGCAGTCTTCTTGAGTGCACCCTGTTCATCTGTGAATTCTGGATGATCCCCTGAGTGTGGGCAGATTCCTCTCTCTCCCGTCAATTCTCTCTTTCTTTTTTCATTTCCCTTGATAGTTCCAAAACGGCACTTCTCTGCCCTCCTTCGTTTAGTAAGGAGTCTTGCACATGCTCAGTTCTCTTGCCTTGTAAGGGTTTCCTCCCCACCCCCAAGCCTCCTCTCCTTTTCTAGCACATATTCAGCCCTCTGGAATGCGGCCACCCATAAGCATGACACACATTTTCAAAGGGCTTTAGAAATGCATGTGATTAGTGAATTACATTTTGTTAAAGGGGAAGCGTATCAATACTACACATATGTAACCTGTTAATTTCACAGTATGGGCATCCTGCCTTCAAAAATATAATAATTTTAAAAATCTGAAATCACAATAAAAAGCAAAACAAACAGACAAAGACTGAAAAACAGTTTGAGTTTTGCAAGAGAATTTACTCCAGAGTTTTTAAGTATAAAGAGCCCCTGTGGTTTATTTAAATTCTTATTCTATTAAAGGAAATCAAATGTATTCATTTATACTTGGGGACACAGAGAATAAAAATATGTATGACACATCCAGCATGTACCTAAATACTTGAAAAGTGAAGTCAAGGCCAGGTGCAGTGGCTCATGCTTGTAATCCCAGCACTTTGGGAGGCCGAGGTGGGCAGATCACCTTAGGTCAGGAGTTCGAGATCAGCCTGACCAACATGGAGAAACCCTATCTCTACTAAAAAAAATACAAAATTAGCTGGGCGTGGTGGCACATGCCTGTAATCCCAGCTACTCGGGAGACTGGGGCAGGAGAATCGCTTGAACCCGGGAGATGGAGGTTGCGGTGAGCCAAGATCGCACCATTGCACTCCAGCCTGGGCAACAAGAGCAGAGACAGGCGGATCACGAGGTCAGGAGATCGAGACCATCCTGGCTAACACGGTGAAACCCCGTCTCTACTAAAAAATACAAAAAACTAGCCGGGCGAGATGGTGGGTGCCTGTAGTCCCAGCTACTCGGGAGGCTGAGGCAGGAGAATGGCGTAAACCCGGGAGGCGGAGCTTGCAGTGAGCTGAGATCTGGCCACAGCACTCCAGCCTGGGCGACATAGCGAGACTCCGTCTCAAAAAAAAAAAGGTCAAATGTCCTAAGAGTGAAACAAATGGTAAGACAGGGTTGTTCTAATAAGGAAGCAAATCCCCTGAAGCAAATTATCAGGGAATCTTCTTGAAGGAGGAGAGACTTGGCTGGAACTAAGAGAACTGGTAGAACAACAAAAGGTTGATATTAGACATTAAGGAAAGGACAGCCCATACAGGGAACTAGAGTGATACAAAAAGACAAGAATAAGGGATGAGGCCATGAATCCTCCTTGAGGGTAAATAGCTATTAAGTAATATAGAATATTTTATAAAAATATTCAGAGATGGTCAGTTATTTGTTTGCTTTATATCAGAGAATAGGAAGTAGTGTGAAAACAGGTCCCATCTTAAAATTAGAAAGGGGAAAAGTTTAACATTTTAATATGCTATGAACTGGCCATCCCCTGGACCCACGCATCTCCCTCTAATGAAGATAGAAGTAGACTCAGCATTATTAGCAACTCAACAGCCCCCAGAAGGTGTACTCCTCTAAAATTCACTCTGATAACTCTCAGTGGGCAGGGAGTCTACTGATTAGGACCTGGGTCCTAATCAGATGACCTCCTGGGTCATCTGATCTTCTCAGTGACCTCAGGTGAATCATCCCATCTTTCCTGCTCTGAGTTTAAATTCCTAAAAAATCACAAGGTCCTTGTATTTAGATAGTCAGTAAATAATGTGTGGGAACTTCTCTCATGTGCTGTTTGTGGTCCTACTCAGTGTCTGGGGATGAATTTTTATACCCAACACTTCTGTAAGATAAATGAGTTCACTCTGGTTCTTCACTGCCAAGTGCTTTGGGATGTGGTCCTGAGGAGATCACTTCACTCACTCATTCAGATGCTGAATGAGTGCCGACTGTGGTAGTCAGCCTCCAAGATGGCCCCTGATGATCCCCTCCTTCCTGGTATGCATGCTGGGTGTAGAGCCCTTGGACGTTTGTCAGTGGTGTTCTGTAGGTCCAATAGAATATGACAGAGTGATGGTATGTCACTTCTGAGATAGATGATTGGAGAAATTGTGGCTTCTGCCCTGTTCTGTCTTGGATCACTTCCTCTGGAGGAAGCCAGCTGCCATCTCATGAAGACATTCAGTGACCTATAGACAGGGCCGTGTGGAACTGAGGCCCTCTGCCAATAACCGAAGAGAATCCAAGGCTTTTTGTCAACAGTTCTGTGAGTAAACCAGCTTAGAAGCAGATTCAGTGGCCTCAGCCGGGTCTTTGGATGATGCAGCCCTGGCTGGCACCTTGAATTGAGCCTTGTGAAAGACCCTGAGAACCTACTCATTGAAACTGCTCCGAGATTCCTGACTTTCAGAAACTGTGTGACACAATTAATATTGGTCACTTTAAGCTGCTCATATTTGGGGTATTTTGTTAACATAGCAACAAACAACTAATAGACCTACCATTTGTCTGTTCCTGTGCCAGGTACTGGGAATGAATATAGCTTAAGAATTGCCTTCTAGAGGCTAACAGTACTCAGGGAAAAAATAAAAGTCAAAACTAAACAAACCAAAACAAGACCCAGGTGTATAAGTACCTACTTACAATGCAGTACAACAAATGCTGCAAGGGAAATCCCTACACGTGCTATAGGAGACAGGAGATATGTAATAATGCACTCTATTTGGAGAGAGAAGGGGTACAGAATAGCTTCACAAATAGACACTGGCGATTAGTCTCCAAGAAAAATCAGGACTTTTCCAGGCAAAAAAGAGAGAATAAAATATACAAAAACCCAGAGGTGGGAGACCCATGATGTGCCTTAGGGAATGTGTTCAATTCCATATGGCTATGGCTAAGGATTCATATGAGGGTTCCCTGCTAGGGAAGATCAATTTATCCTACGATATGAGAAGCCATTGACAGATTTTAATGAGGAGATTGACAGAATCAGATATATGTTTTAGACCGACAGCTGGTGTTGGATCACAAGGAGGGCCTGGTAGAATTAGAGACAAGGAAAGATGGAGGCCATATAGAAAACTACTGTAGTTCTTCACAGTAGCTACCCATGTTAGAGACTGGTGAGTTTCTGATGTGATTATATCACTCCTATTTTTCACTGATCATATATATGTACGTGTGTGTGTATATATATATATATATATATATATTTTTTTTTTTTTTTTTTTTTTTTTTTTTAACAGAGTCTCACTCTGTCATCTAGGCTGCAGTGCAGTGGTGCAATCTCAGCTCACTACAACCTCCACCTCCTGGGTTCAGCGATTCTTGTGCCTCAGCCTCCCAAGTAGCTGGGATTACAGGTATGCGCCACCACGCTGAGCTGATTTTTGCATTTTTAATGGAGATAGGTTTTGCCATGTTGGCCAGGCTGGTCTCGAACTCTGACCTCAGGTGATCTGCCTGCCTCAGCCTCCGAAAGTGCTGGGATTACAGGCAGGAAGCACTGGGCTTGGCTAAGACATATTTATTATGTAGTATTTCATATTCAGACATAATAGTTTTATTTTTGTTTTCACTTTGAAATGATTTCAGATTTATGAAAGAATTTCAGGAATAGTGCAAGGAATTCTTATATACTCTTTACCTAGCTTCCTCAAATGTTAACATGTTATATAACCACAATATAATTTTTAAAATTAGGACATTGACTGGGCCTGGTGGCTCACACCTGTAATCTCAGCACATTGGGAGGCCAAGGTGGAAGGAATACTTGAGGCTAGGAGTTAAGAGATTAGCCTAAGCAACATAGGAAGACACCATCTCTACAAAAAATTAAAAAGTTAGTTAAGCATAGTGGTGTGTGCCTGTAGTCCCAGCTACTGGAGGAGGGGGTTGAGGTGGGAGGATCACTTGAGCCTGGGAGATCGAGGCTGCTGTGAGCCATCATCATGCCACTGCACTCCAGCCTGGGTGACAAAGGGAGACTCTGTCTCTAAATAAATAAATAAAATCAGGAAATTAAGATTGATACTCTTTTAATTAATCAACTGACTTTATGCAGATATTCCTTGTTGTCTGATTAGTGTACATTTTCTGGTCCAGGATCATACCTTGCTTTTAGTTGTCACGTCTTCTTAGTCTCCTTTAATCAATATCTCAACTTTTCTTTGTTTTTCATGATCTTCACGCTAATGAAGACTACTATCCAGTTATTTTGTAGAATGTTCATCAACTTGGGTTTAGTTTATCTAATATTCCTCATGATTAAATTTAGTTATGCATTTTTGGCAAGAATACCATAGAAATGATGTTATGTGTTCTCAGTCCATTGTATTGAAAATCATATGGTATTGATATGTCTCATTACTGGTAATGTTAATTTTGATAACTTGGTCAAAATTTTTTTGCCCAGGTTTTACACTATAAAGGTTTACACTATAAAGTTATTGTGATTCCTTTTGTAACTAATACTTTTTTTCATATTTTTTGAGAAGATACTTTGAGACTATGCACATTTCCTGTTTCTCATCAAACTTTCACCCCTAATTTAAAAATCATTGAATTAAAATTACTTTATTGATGCTTGAATTAATAATTATTTTAGTGCTTGCCAAATGATGAAAATCATGAGATTTTGAATTTTTTGTCTGGTGGTTTCGAAACATATTCATAAATTATTTGATATCCTGTCTTTTAAAAAAATGGAGCCTAATTCCCCTTTCCTTGAGTGTGAGTTGTACAGTAGTTGGCACCTCTTTTCTAGTGAACAGTATATAGCTGAAGTGGCTTCCAAGGACAGATCATAAGAGGCATTGTAGTTTACTTTTTGATCTTTCTCTTGGATGACTCACTTAGGGAGAAGTCAGCTGCCATGTCATGAAGACACTCAAGTAGCCCTGTGAGATGCCCATGTGAGCAGAAATTGAGTCCTCCTGCCAACAATCAGCCATAACTTGCAAGACACGTACATGAGCTACCTTAGAAGAGAATGCTTGGGCCCCAGATAAGCCTTCAGGTGACTGCAGCCCTGGCAGACATCTTGACTGCAACCTCATGAGAGACCCTGAGCCAGAACCAACCAGCTAAGGCACTGCCCGATTCCTGACCTACACGCATGGGGGTGTGAGATAATGTTTATTGTGTTAAGCCACTAAGGTTTGCTATAATTTGTCATGTAGTAATAGATAATGAATTCATGCTGGCAGGTAGGAAGGAAATCATCAGAGACATGTTCAGGAGGAATTAATACTAGGAAAGAAAGTATACCCCTATCCCTCAAATAAACCATGGATATGTTTTTTATGCATTTAAAAATGCATATTAAAATTATAATAAGATTCTACCTTTCATGAGATTAGCTAAAATTGAAGTCTGATAGTACCAAGTGTCTCATACACTGCTGTCAGAACATAAATTGGTACAATCATTTTCAGAAAACAGTTTTACATTACCTAGTAAAGGTGAAGTTACACATACTACCAGATAGATTATTAACATCCTACCCTTATATGTGCACACACCAGAAATAAGTGCACATGTACATCGAAAGATATGTATGTCAATGTTCATAGCAGTATTATTCGTAAAAACCTGAAACCAGAAACAAGTATCCCTGAATGGTAAGATGTATAAGAAAATTGTGGAAGATTCATTCACTAGAATACTGTACATAAGTGAAAATCAACAAACTACAGCTACAGGCAATAATGTGGATGAAGTTTAAAAACAATGCTGAGTGGAAAAGGTCCCACGCAAAGGAATATATATTGTATGAATCTATTTATGTGAAGTTCAAAGGGAGGCAGAGTTAAGCTATTTTTTTAAGGGATGATTACTTAGGAGGTAAATCCATAAAGAAAAGTAAGAAAAGTGAATACCATAAATGTCAGAATAATGGTTTCTTTAGGGAGGAATATAGAGGTTGTGATTGGAAAAGGGATATGGGTGGGGGCTTTCGGAGGTGTTTACGATATTTCTTTTTTTTTTTTTTTTCTTTAAAAATCATTCCTATTGGCCAGACATGGTGGCTCACTCCTGTAATGCCAGTACTTTGGGAAGCCGAGGTGGGTTGATCACTTGAGCCCAGGAATTCAAGACTAGCCTGGCCAACATGGCGAAAGCCCATCTCTACTAAAAATACAAAAATTAACTGGGCATGGTGGTACATGCCTGTAATCCCAGCTACCCAGGAAGATGAGGTACAAAAATCGCTTGAACTTGGGAGGAGGAGGTTGCAGTGAGCTGAGATTGAGCCACTGCACTCCAGCCTGGGTGACAGAGACTCTGTTTCAGGAAAAAAACAAAAACAAAAGCAACAACAAAAAAATCATTCCTATTGAAATTTAGCTTACATTTTATAAAATTAAGGTAACATTATATATATAATATATACTTACATATTATATATCCCTATTATATATAATATAGTGTATGTGCTTATATATTATATATAATACATCTTCTAATATATGTATGTAATATATAATGGAACCTGTATATCAGTTACACAGATGTTAACTTTACAAAGTTCATTGAACCATACATTTGTATTCTATGCACTGTTTGTTATATATTACAGTTTAAAAGGTCAAAAGTAGAGTACAGCCAGGCACAGTGGTTCATGCCTGTAATCCCAGCACTTAGGGAGGCAGAGGCGGGAGGATAGCTTAAGCTCAGGAGTTCAAGACCTGACTGGGCAACAGAGCAAGACGCTGTTCTCCACAGAAAGGAAGAAAGAAAAGTAGAGTATAAATATAGCATAGGATCTTGAAAATCAGACTGGATCAAAAGGTGAACATGAACTAGCAATTAGGGTTCTGTTTAAAAACAGCTAACACATGTTGGGACATAAGAATTAGGGTAGCACACAATAAACTGTCTCCTGGTTTATTTTTTTTAAACATCACTGGGTGGGTCAGTAGTCTGAACCTGATTGCCAAGACAGTTCCTAAACCTGGGGAATATGACTTATAAGTTTTTCACCTTGACAGCAGAAAGCAGTTGGGCCCAAGAGAGGGTAGGCTTGATGCCAGCAAAAGTATGAAGATGAAGCCTTAAGTAACTTATCCTGTTTGTGCTTGCCCCTGCTCTGCTTCTCTACACCTTTGGATTCTCAGCAGTCTGTTGCTTTTCTATACCTTTGAATTCTCAGCAGCCTGTGCACTTCTGTACGTATCCCTCTTCCCTTCCTGTCATCTACCCATTTCCAAAGCCAAGGCAGGTCTAAAGTCCTGCTTTGTTGACTCCTGGTTCAGTCAGAGGTGTTTCTATCATATCACACTGGTTGAAGGTATTTGTACCTTAACCTTGATCTCTGATTATGAGTGAAAGGTTTTGGGTTCTATTAAAGAAATTTTCATCACCAGTAACTGGTTGTTTGAGGTGTATTTTGGGTGAGGTGGGCCTTGCTGCCCCTGGGGTAGCACCTTGTAAGCTCTAGTATGGTATGCCCTGGGGAGAAGGAGTCAGCTAACTTTTAAAAATCACTCCAGGTGATTCAGATATGACAATCTGTATCCTGTAAGACAACCTGACTTCTCTCCACACCCCGTCTCTCAATGAGAACCACCTTTTACAGGAAGGCAACTCATAAGCACATATATCTATTTATTCATTCATTAAACAACTATTTCTTGAGCTCTAACTATGTATGGCTACGGGCTAGCACTGGTGACTCAGGGTTGAACAAAAACAGGCATAGGCCATGCATGGTTTAGTGCAAGACACATATTAATCAAGTTAAGCATATAAATATAAAGTTACCAGTCAGGTAAGTGTCGTAAATCTGGGTTTACTCAACATAAAGACAGGTGAATTGAGAGGTAGCTTAATAATTATGATTTTCAAGTATGAGATGAATAAATTATGTAGAGGAGAATATTGTACACTGTAAAAAAGACATAAAAAAGGAAGTTTGCTGTAGCATAAAGAATTGAAGGCAATGGCTACCATAGTCAGAGGACCTGCTCTGTGCCAAGCATGGTGTTATTTTATTTTATTTTTTTATTTTTGAGACTGAGTCTCACTTTGTTACCCAAGCTGAAGTGCAATGGGACAATCTCGGCTCACCGTAACTTCTGCCTCCTGGGTGCAAGCAGTTCTCCTGCCTCAGCCTCCCGAGTAGCTGGTACTACAGGCATGCACCACCACACACAGCTAATTTTTGTATCTTTAGTAGAGACGGAGTTCCAAGTGAGCCAGGCTGGTCTCAAACTCCTGACCTCAAGTGAGCCACCAGCCTGCGCCTCCCAAAGTGCTGGGATTACAGGCATGAGTCACTGCACCCAGCCCGGTGTTATTTTATATATTAAAAAATTTACATAAATATGTTTTACATATTTTTATATTTTTATAAAATGTTGATTATATATTATCATTTATTAAACTCATGTATATTGATAAAGCCTCACAGAACCCTACAAAGATAAAAAAAATCAATACTTAGAGATATTAGACAATCTGTTCTAGGTCACACAACATATATATTTAATAACAGCTTTATTGATATATAATTCACATACCATAAAATTCACCCTTTTAAAATATAAAATTCAGTGGGTTTTAGCATATTCACATACTTGTAAATTACCACTATCTAATTTTAGAACATCTTTATCACCCCAAAGAAATCCTGTATACATTAGCTTCTACCTTTCATTCCCCCTCACCCCTGCCAGTCCCTGGTAACCACAAATCTATTCTTTCTTTATGGATTTGCCTATTCTGGAATTTCAGTAATGTTTTCAAGATTCATTCATGTTATAGTGTATATCAGTATTTTGTTTCTCTTTGTTGCTGAGTAATATTCCATTGTATGAATAACCTCATTTTGTTTATTCCCTCTTCAGTTGATGAACATTTGAGTTGTCTCCACTTTTTGGCTATTATAAATAATGCTGCTATGAATATTTATATAAAAGTTTTCACATAGACATATGTTTTCAGATCTCCTGGGTTTATTTCTAGAAGAAGAAATGCTAGATCATGTGGTAACTCTATGTTTAACATTTTGAGAACCGCCAAACTGTTTTCCAAAGTGGCTGCATCATTTTACAATCGATCAGCAGTGTATGAGGGTTCCCATTTCTATACATTCTTGTTAACATTATTTAAGCTATCCTAGTGAGTGTGATGTGGTATCTCATTGTGGTTTTGATTTGCATTTCCTCAGGGCTGAAATTCATGAAATTCATATTCAAGTTCAGGTTCAAAGCCAGAGTTTTAGCCAACGTGCAATACCATCTCTCTCACGCTCTTAGAAGTCAGGAAGAATATGTTGACAAGATTGTAACGCACTGGATTGAATTTTAATTATCATCTGGGTGTTCACCTCTAGAAGCTTTTAAAAACAAGGGCTTTTTTGTTGTGGCTGGTTTTTTGTTTTTTTGAGACAGAGTCCTGCTCTGTCACCCAGACTGTAGTGCAGTTGGCATGATCTAGGCTCACTGCAACCTGTGTGATTCTCATGCCTCAGCCTTCCAAGTAACTGGGATTACAGGTGTGTGCCACCACACCCAGCTAAGTTTTGTATTTTTAGTAGAGACGGGGTTTCACCATGTTGACCAGGCTAGTCTCAAACTCCTGACCTCAAATGATCCACCAGCCTCAGCCTCCCAAAGTGGTGGGATTACAGGTGCAAGCCACTGCACCCAGCCCGGTTTTGTTTTTAATCTAGGATATAATAGTTATGGAGTAAATTCAGTGATGTGCTGGTAAATGGTTGACAACCAATTAGGGGTGCCACAGTGGGGTGGGGGTAGCAGGAGGAGCTCTGATTTGTAGCCGTTGCTTATTACCATGATGTGAGTACTCCCATCCATTACCGATTTCAAGCTACCGACTTGATGTCTGTCAGCAAGTTTGCAAAAATCCTGAAAATGTAACAATCAGCTCTTGTGAACAGTATGAGCCTCAGCCAGCTCCAACACACAAATTCTATAAATTCATTAAGGCACTTTTTGAATTACAAATGTCTTTGTACATAAGAGAAAATGAAATGATCACTGGTTACAGAAGATATAATTACATATGTAGAAAAATCTAAAGTAATTCATGTAAAATTAAGCAATATGCAGTTTCAGCAATGGGACTAGATAAAATAGTTATACAAAAATTATCTTCTCCCACAAAAATAATTAGTTAGCAAATGTGATGGTGAAGATTTCCCCATCATAGTAGCAATGACACAATAACAGCAACAAAGCCTTAGAATACCTGTTAATACATTTAATAAAGAATGTACAGTTTCTATAAGAATAAACATCAGAAATTCTTCTGAGGGGCATTAAAAAACTTTGAAAAAAAGGGACAGATGTATGCTGAGATCTTACAGGAAGACTCAGTATTATATAATTATTATTTCTTCCTGAAATATTTTAGAAATCAAATGCAATCTCAATTACAATCCCAACAAGATATATTTAGAAAATCAATAAAATGAATAGAAAGTTCGTTCATCTGAAAGAAAAAACAAAACAAAAAGAGGTGAGGCTAGGAAAATTTTGAAAAATAAGACAAGAGAAGGCTAATTTTTAAAACAACAACATACATTTCTTTTATAATCAGAAAAACAAAATACAGTTAATTGAAAAAAAAAAGAAAAAGAAAAAGCAAACAGAGAGAGGCCAGCTCACCTCTGGAGTGCAAGAGCATTCCTCAGCCATGTGTTCCCTTCCTTTGTGTCCCAAATGGAATGAAAGTGTGGAGGGAGGGTGTTAAGTGACTTTCTGAGCTGTGTTTTGAAATGTATTCCTCCTTAGTAACAATGTTATAAACAGTGCCGAGATTCCAAGGCTAGCCCAGTTCTATCATAGGTTAGGTACAGGCTTCTAAGTCATATCTTATAAACTCAACTACCAAATTTAATATGGATCCCACTGTATGTGTTCTAATCTCCAACTTTTGGAATGCATCATTACAGTCAGTAGGGAACTACTTAGACAAGTAAGTATAGTGAATAAATGAAGTATTTTGAGTGTGAATGTGGCATGTTATGGCAATATGTTCAATGTTTTTAATTCTCTTTCACCATAGAACGGTTTTTTGATTTCTCATTTGCTTATTTGTGTAGCTTATAAGACAATTACATATTTAACTTAGCATTGTGAGAAATAAAATTGATAACATTGCTTTAACCTCCTGAGTGTATAATATGTTCTTTCTTCTGAACAGATAAAATTTTCAGGATATGGAGGAAATAAGCAGTACAATCTCCACTGAGCTGTATATTTTTTCAGATGTTTATTTTGGAGTGAATACTTATCGGCTAGAATTTCTTGAAAATAAGACATGTCACATTCTTGTTCATATGTAACATTTATTACAAATGGCAAGAAATGATAATTTAAAACTAACTTTAAAAAATGAGTTCAGAACAGGTGCAGTGACTCTTGCCTGTAATCCCAGCACTTTGGGAGGCCAAGGTGGGCAGATCACTTGAGGTCAGGAGTTCAAGACCAGCCTGGCCAACATGGCAAAACCCCATCTCTACTAAAAAGAAAATTACAAAAATTAGCTGGGTGTGGTGGTGCATGTCTGTAATCCCAGCTACTTGGGAGGCTGAGGCATGAGAATTACTGGAACCTGGGAGTGGGAGGCTGCAGTGAGCTGAGATCGCACCACTTATCTCCAGCCTGGGCAACAGAGCAAGACTGTCTCACGCGCGTGTGCGCGCACGCACACGCACACACACACGAGTTCAGGGAAGTTTAGTTTAGAACTAATTTATAGCTTGAATACTTTGAGGTAATATTTAGATTAATTTATTATTCACTAATTTTGTTGAAAATTTATATCATGACTATTCTGATTCCATCTCAAGGCACAAGGTTACTCTCAGTGGATAAAAACTCAGCTACAGCTGAGGTTATTGAAATGCATATAAGCATCCTGGTTCATTTTCAATTTGCATATGTATGTGGGCAGGGTGTGTGTGTCTGCACGCATGTACAATCCTTAAAATTACGTGGAATATTAACAAATAATATCCTTCACATCCGATGTTTGTGCAATAATATTAGAGAGAAGGTTATTCTCTGAGACCCTCCAAGCATCTTGCTGATAACTAGTTTTATCCTTTGACACCACCGTTTGAGGCCACAGCAGCTTGCTGACACTCAAACAGAGAGTTAGTGACAGGCTGTGCAGAGAACAGAGCACTTCTCTGTCCACAGAATTCCGGGCACCAGGATGAACACATATGCACTGTAGACTTTGAGTATTTTTATATGACTCAGTATAAATGTATACATTCATAGCCTCATGAGCGCATGTCTGTAAATATGGGGTCTCAATAGCTTCATGCATTTTCCTCACTAGCCAGTGAGTTTTCTGGCATAATTAGTCAATCCTCTACTATTCTTGGATAGGAAGTACTAAATTTCTGAGGTTTTAACAAATACCATGTTTCACTTAGGCAGTGTAGAAATTATCCCAGTATAAGTACATTACTATTTTTATGTTTTTGATTTTAAACTTCTATTATTTTTAAGATAACATACATAATGTATATTCATAATGGAAACATACAAAATGCAGATAAGTAAAAAGAAAAGTATACCTGATCCCACCATGTGGAGATAATAGCAACCATAATAAATTTGATGTATACCTGATTTAGACTTTTTTCCATGCACTTATATACATGCATAGAATTTTTCACAAAAATAAATCATATAGATGTCTTAAAACCTTCAAACCCCGCTTTTAAAATTTAATATACCATAAATACCTTTCAATTTCCAACATAATATTTAATGGCTGCAAACCAAGAATATTTTAGCTGAATAGGACCAGGAATTCTTTGCCCCAAAGATCTTATATTAAATTGAAACTTAATTATCCCAGGGCCTGGCCTCCTGAGGATAAGTTGTACCACTGTGGCATCAAAAGGTAGTCAAGGGTCACTGTTCAAGGCTACTGGGTGTCTAGGTGAGTGTGTGCATGTGTGTATGGTACTTCACAGTGTGGAACTGAGCTGGGGATAGAAAGAGGTGTGAACTACAGCCCTGGGCCCGGAACCAAAGGCCAGTGTCTGGGTTTGGATAGACCCACATTGCCACTGAGAATTCTAAATTTAATCCCATTTTCCAGATAATTATGAAGCTTACATTTTTTAAGGAAAAAAGAGAGAATGTTTTTTATTTAGTACTTTGCTTTCATAACTTTAAAACATTTTGGCACGTGATAGGTGTATTGTCCTTCGTTTGTACTTGAGGCAGCCCCTAAAAATGTCAGGACCAGGCCTGAATGCACAGATTATATACTTTCTAAATTTCTAGAATGCATAATTGTTTTATATAATAATTTACCTTTCTATATGAATGAAAAGGCGTATTACACAAGTGCTCATTTATTGACAGGCTAAGGTTCAATTTAATATGATGTTTATTGAAACTTCACCATATACCATATTCTACTGGGTACAGCATGAGAGGCAAAATACATAGGCCAGAACCTTATGGGACTCCCAATCTTCTGGGGACCTCAGACATGTAAAATAATTATCCCACAGAATGATAAATGCATCAGACAAGTGTGAACATGGTACAGAGCCAGAGAGAGAAAAGAGTAGATAACTTTAGGGTCAGGACCCTGGATCAATTAATTTATATGAACAACTATAGCCTCATAGAAATCTTAAAAAAGCTGTATAAACCATTCCATCCAAGATGAATTATTGTAAACCTTTGAAATAGTTGAACATTTTAAATTTTTGATAAATTTGGTAAGTTGGTCACTTGACAAATTGATCATTCACGAATTCACTTTCAGTAGATGATTTTCACCTAATCAGCCTGTTTTTTGAGGGGCTGATCTCAAGGTACATTCATAGAAACTCCGTCCATGCTGGGATTTAAAAAACACATAGGAAGGCCAGGTGCGTTGGCTCAGACAAAGTAATCCCAGCACTTTGGGAAGCCTAGGCAGATGAATCACCTGAGGTCAAGAGTTCGAGACCAGCCTGACCAACATGGTGAAACCTGGCTGTACTGAAAATACAAAATTAGCTGGGTGTGGTGGTGCACATCTGTAATCCCAGCTACTTGGGAAGCTGAGACAGGAGAATCACTTGAACGCGGGAGGCAGAGTTTGCAGTGAGCTGAGATTGTGCCATTGCACTTCAGCCTGGGCAAGAAGAGCAAAACTCCTCAAAAACAAAACAAAACAGAACAAAGCAAAAAAACACATAGGAGCTTGAGTGGGAAGGAATGTGGTGAGTTTATGAGGAAAGATACTCTGTGAAGAGGGAACAGCACATGTGTCAGCTTGGAGGCACATCATGGAGTGGCACATTCTGAGAAGAGTAGGTGGTTAAAAGTGCTAGAGGACTGAGGTGAGGAAGCAAAAGGAGATAAAATTGGAGAGAAAGACAGGGCTACAACCTGGAGGGTTTTGTGGACCTGGGTTCCGTGGAGTTTTATCCAATAGGAAATGGAAGCCATTGAAGGATTCAAAGGCAGGAAATGAGAACATCAGATAGCATTTTAGGCAGACCATGCTGGCAATGGAATGAAGGATGAATTGAAGGGGAGTAGTCTGGAAGGAGGGAGTTCACTACTGAGAAGGGAGCATCCACAAGGCTCATGATAAGGGCAAATTCTGGATTCAGAGTGTTGAGATTCAGAACTGCTTCTATCACTTAGCAAATGTGTTCATAGGCAAACCTAGTTTCCTCATCTGAAAAATACAATAATAATAGCTGTGAAGATTAAAAGAAACAATACATATAAAGTGCTCAGGGAAGAGCCTGTCATATAGAAGCTCTAAATACATGCTAGCTATTATTATTAAAATATAATGTAATTATTATGTTTAGGAGTTCAAAAGAAAGATAGTGATGGTCAGGCAGTGGAGGAGGGTGTGAGAATAAGAAATATAAGGAGTAGATCTGACAGGCCTTTTTGGGGATTAGATTCAAGATGAGGAAGACAGGAGCAAGAACAAGTGGAATGGTGGAAGAGAACTGGACATGGTGAGTTTTAGATACTTTTGGGTCATAAAGGATATCCAGTGAGCAGATTGATATGTAGGCCTGCAGCTCAGTAAAGAGATGTGAAGGCCACATAAGCAAAATGCCAGGGTAAGAGATTGATCAGAAATAGCTGCACTGATGTACAAATGCTATTTCATCTATTTGGCCCTTGATGCATGACGTCTGTTAGTACTCAGAAGAGAGGGCACCTTAATAGCTTTCTCAGGTGCAGTCTCCACTTAAAAGCTTTGCTTATCAACCCAACTGGGTAGGGCTTCTTTACTCTTACACTCTTTGTTATGGACTGAATATTTGTGTCTCTCCCACCCCACCAAATTCATATGTTGAAGATGTAATCCCCAGTGCTGTGTTATTTAGAGATGGGGCCTTTGAGAGGTAATGAGGGTTAAATGAGGTCTTGAGAGTGGGCCCCTGGTCCTATGGGATTACTGCCCTTATAAGAAGAGACGCTACTCTCTTTACTTGCGCATACACCAAGGAAAGGCCATGCGAGCACACAGTGAGAAGGCAGCTGTCTACGAGCCAGAAGAGAGCCCTCAGAGAAACGATCTGGGGCTTCTAGCTTCCAGAACTGTGAAAAAACTTTGTTGTTTAAGCCACCAAGTCTACGATATTTTATTTTATTATGGCAGCCTGAGCTGACTAGTATATCCTTGTATGAGGGATTCTTCGTATTTCTCCTATGGGTTGGGTCTTTTGTTTCACTCTCTTTATTAGTATATGTTTCTTTTCACTCCTTCCAGATTATATGTAGCTTGAAAGCAGGTCTTTCCTCATACGTATGTTAGCATTCCCTGTGGTGCCCTGTACGAGGTTTTGCCCAAAGGAGATGTTCAATAAACATTTGATGACCTCAAGATAATGCAGCAATTTCTGTGAAGAAGGTCACAGATAATAAGCTTAGAACAGGAGACTAGGCAGCATTCAAGACTTGGGCTCAGGTAGAAACAGAGAAGATATAGGATTTCAGTGTGACATTTGGAGATTAGCAAGGACGGAGGTTCTCAACAATGATCAGTGAGAAGAGTGAAATGGCCAACATGTCTCCATGTAAGGCATATTCTTTTTTAAGTATTTTGCACTATGCAAGCCCTTATGTAAAATTATGTTTTGGCTTGGCTGCTTCAAATTGACTTTGAAAAAAACATATTGTTTTTGAGTTAGAGTTTGTCTAAAGCAAATGAGTTTAAAGGCTAAAATCGAGAATGGGTCATGTCCGTAATAATTTTATGTAGTAAAAAATATTTTTAAAAGAACTACCAATCAACTAAAAAATCCAAAAATCCAACAATGGCAGCCACTGCCCCCCCAAAGAAACGAAATGAAACAAAACAAGCAACACAAAAAATATTTTGTTTATTGCACTTCAAGCTCTAGTTTATTGGGAACCACTTAAAAATGGCATAATGTCCTTAAGTGGAGACTCAGGGATGATGGTGTGATTCTGTGTATTTTCTGCGGGATACCAAGTGTGTTTTGGGGGTCATGGTAGAAAACAGAGAGGGACTTTGCCACAAACGTCTCAAGATATCCCTCTGTGAGGACTGAAGAAGTGGGGGAGATTTATTTATTTATTTTCTCTGGAGCATCTTTCATTGCCATCTTGCTAATCTCCTAAGTGCTACTGGAAGCAAGGACTTTCTAGTATCATCAGCGCTGAAACCCAACACTACAGAGGATGAAAATGGAGTAAAGCTGACTCTACCAACCTATCCACCTAAAAGAAACCAGCACGTGGATGAATGGATGTCACAGCCGGGAGCAAACTCTTAAGACTTGTGTTCTCTAATAGGTGAACCACTAGAGCCACAATTGGCTATGAGCACTTGAAAGTTGGTCAGTCCAAACTGAGATTGAGATGTGAGGGTAAAATACACACTAGATTTCAAAAACAGTTAAAGAATGTAAAATAACTCATTAATATTTGCTTAATAATTACACGTTGAAATAACATTTGGTATAAAGCTAAAAATATGTTATTAAAATATATTTACTTGTTCCTTTTTTAATTTGGTAACTTGAAAATTTAAGATTATATATATGAGTTATGTTATATTTCTATTGGACAGAGTCTAAGGCTTAACACCACCAATGGACAGATGTACATCCTGGTCTTGACAGAATGCAGAGCTTACAGGAATTTGTCTCTTCTCGTATGAATCATGCCAAGTGGTGTACAAATGTAGTTTTATTGTGTGTGTAATAACCCTCTGCACATCCAGAGAGTCTTTTATCCGAAGATCTCAAACATTAATTCTCACTGAATAGCTGAGGAAGGCTGGTATTCTTAGTTCTGTTTTACAGATGAGAAAACTGAGGCATTGGGGAGATTTAAACGATTTTCTTAGGGTTACCTAGAGTAGGGTGTCAGAGCTCAGAAAAGAAAATATGAGTCATTGTAAGTAATCACACATTTACCAACAAATAATACCTTTTTTCTCCAATCAGGTGAACTCCATCAAGGTAGGAACCATGCTTTTAAAATACTATTAATATTTCCAACTAGTAAAATACTGTACTGAATGTGCAGTGAATATTACAAAATAGTACAGTAATAGTCATTGTAATCAGATCTAATACCTTTTGGCATTAACTATTAGATAAAGTACAAAAGTGGCAAATACATGGTCTTTTTAATTGTGTGTAATTTTTCAAATGCCGTCTGAGGGAGGGAATCATTGTTATCTCCTAGTTTGAAAGCAGAAAAGTAAATCCCACATTTGATTAGTTCACTTGTTTTTAAAATTTCATTTCCTACTTTGAAGAGAAGACATTGCAAGCAAAAGCATGTTGCTCGAGATTTGGATTCCAGACTGGCAGAGGAAGGATGAAGCTTTGAAACTCTGGTACTCTTACTAACATTCTTCTGTCATCTTCCACTTGTGATCTAGATCTCCTTTTATAAACTCAGGCATTAGAGCTTTGGTGATTGAATTTTCTCAAAAGAGGCCGTATCCAACTTAAGTAGGGGAGGGAAGGCCATAAGAAACACACATCAGGCTTCCTGGACAAAAGCTACATGAAGCAGTTTTTTTCCCCAGTCTTCACATTGTTTTTTTTGCACTGTGTAAGAAAGAAAGAGAGAATAAAATCTACTACAGCCTATGATTACATTTCCTTTGATTGAGACTAACAGTCAATGTTACTCTAAAATACTGGGCCACTAAAGTGTATGAGTTTAGGAGTAGAACTGGGGAGTTACAGAAACCATTCATTCATTTACTCAACAAAGTGTATATATCCTGTATTATGTATTCAAAAAATATTTATCACAAATGCATGAGTGAAAGATTTCTACATCTCCCTAATTCTGCTCCTTCTAAAAATCATTTGAATAAAGTATATTTTCCACGAATGGTTGAAGGACATTAATTTTTGCCAATACACAATTGTATATACAGGGGAGTACGTTCATATAATGCCCTGTTTACTTTCATTGCTGGTACAGCTAAGCCTGATCAGTTCTCAGTATATCATCTTGTCCTTGTGACAGGAAATATGACTAGAATGCTGAAAGGTTTTTAATTATACTCAACGTTACCTCAAATAATGATAGTCTACTTGTGGGCACATGTCTTAAAGGAGAATCATAGTCTGTGCTTTGTGCATGAGACAGATTCCTTCATTTCCTTTGCTTTTTGCTTGAACCAGAAAAATGGTTCAGAGAGATTCATGCATACTTCCCTGCCGTCCCCACCCAGCAATGGTGAGGCTGACGCATGACGTATAAGACAGTGTGAGGAGAGTTTCAATATCTTTGGTATCTTTGATACTCCAGGCTCAGGATGGAATAGGGATTGGGGAGGCAGGAGTGAGTAAATGACCCTCCAAGGAAAATGCTGCAGACTCCATCTTAGAAAATCCTCTGCAATGCCGGGTGTGGTGGTTCACACCTGTAATCCCAGAACTCTGGGAGGATCACCTGAGGTCAGGAGTTCGAGACCAACCTGGTCAACATAACGAAACTCTATCTTGACTAAAAATACAAAAATTAACTGGGTGTGGTGGCACACGCCTGTAATCCGAGCTACTCAGGAGGCCGAGACAGGAGAATCACTTGAACCCAGGAGACGAAGGTTGCAGTGAGCCGAGTTCATGCAATTGCACTCTAGTCTAGGCGACAGAGCAAGACTCCATCTCAAAAAAAAAAAAAAAAAAACGGAAATCCTTTGCACTTGATATTTTTATTCCTTCAATGCCACTGAATTCCACTTTTGTGGTGTGAGGGTGTGCGGGTAGGGGGAGTAGGAAGGGTGAGGTAGGGGAGATGATATATGCATGTTGAGTCCTTTAAAAACTTCACCCAAATGGTCTCTGCAAATCTCATTGGTCACCATTTCCTGCCATTCAGTTTGCCCAGATGTGTTTATTTTCTGTTGTTGCAAAGCCATTCAGCGCCCCACCACCAGAACAGTGTAATATTGATTCTAGCACATCTCTGTTGGCAGAGAAATCAGGAAGACTTTGAAAAACAGGGATCGTTTAACTTTGCAGTATAATGGATGGTTTTGTAGGCCTTTTTAGCTGACTTTGAAGTTGAGATCTTTTACACAATTAAATCTAGTTGTTATGGATTCATGCCAGTGAGAAAGCATGAAGAGTTGTGTTTTTCAATACCTGGAGGAAAGAGGCAGTCATTGCATGGATTGATGCCTCAGAGCCCTATAGTCTAGAAAAAGGTCTATAAAATCAGACTGTCTTCATTCTTTCAGTAACTACGCTAAATCTGTAGTAGCTAACCTGCAAGGAAGTATTGTCTGAATGACGGCTGAACAGACAGTGGGGATAATCATTCCAACTTGAATATGTATTTAGTAAAGCCTATGCAAAATATAAAAAATTTAAAATGATGATACATTGAAGTCATGAGAATACAATCGTCTTTGAGCAGAATTAATGAATCAATGCCATTTCACAGCAGGAGAAGTGGGGAAGGTAGGGGGAATATAATAGACTAATGGAATTTCAGGATGTTAGGAATTCAAAAAGCAAATGCTTCCCCTTCTGATGAGCCCTCTAAGGACAATTCCTGGAACATGGCCTGCAGAAATTCTGCACAACCACAGCCCTCTCACTTCTCCAGCAGCAGCAAGACACCGCCGGGGCAAGACCATGACGCTTTCTGCCCAGGCTCTAATTCATGCCTGCAGAATAACAATCTGCTCTTGGTGCACCAAGCACAATGCAAGCCCTCTAAACTGCCACTCATGCAGGGCCTGCTAACACTCCCGGCCCTTGTTTCTGATTCTTGGCATTGTTGAAGCAGGGAGTGTGGGGAGAGTCACACACTTCCATGCTGGGAAAGGCAGGGCCCCTGGTGGCCCAGCAAGTCATCAGACAGCCTGGGCAATAGCAGCAGCCAGATGAGCTAGAGGGCAGCTTGCACCTCTTGGCAAAGTTGCCAAACATTGAGGAATCTGGGGACTGTGGTTCCAAAAAGTCTGGTCTCTTTTGGAACCAGACTGAAGCATGAATTTGAGTTGGGGACAAGGGATCCCCCAACTCAAAAAAAAAAAATCCACCTCATTAAAAATTCTTTTGGCATGGCAGATTGCTACAGAGTCTGATTGTAGTGCCAATGTCTTTCTAACACCCTTCAAATGACAGTGCTGACAAATTCCCAAGCAGCCATCAAATTGCATGATCTTGACCTGGTTGGATAAAAAGTGGTGCTAGCAAAAAGGTGATTGATTGAGGATTATGACAGTCAGACAGATGACATGGTGAATATTGGAAGTATTAATAGCAAGCTTATTTCTAATCTTTACACTGTAGGCAAAAGAAATAACATGTCAAAAATATCACAGAATATTTTTATTATGGGAGGAGGCAAAATGTTCTTAAGCTTATAATGTAGTTGTACCTCATAGGTAAGCCTTAAAGCCTCAAAGCTTTGCTTTAAAGCAAAGACTGGTGTTATTCTCAGTCAATTTGAAGGGTGAAAAGGGCTGTGAGACTATTTTATGGTAAGAATAATAGCTACTACTTTTTGAGCACTATGTTACAGGGATTTTAAATATATTAGCTAATTTAAACCTGATGGCAGCCTTGTCAGGTAGGTAGCTTTGTCTCCAATTTATATACCACTGCTAACTCTGAGACAAAGGATAGTTAGAAAGTTCTGCCTGATCCCAAAGCTAGCACACTTCAATTCACTGCAGTAAGCCACCTCTCTGCAGCTGAAAGGAGACACGAACCTAGGGACATGAGATAAATGGATTTTTTTCCCCCTAAAGAATTGCCATGTTTCATGATCTTGGATAGAGCTTTATCTTGGGAAGTAACCATGGTTGCTCTTCACAGACAACATACAGCAACGTCTAATATTGAGAAAAACTGTGAGCATTTCCACTTCTGATTGATGAATCGAAACTAAACCAATAAAGTCTAGCCTTTGTGACAGTTCTTTGTCTCCTCCTTGGCCAAGAATTTCTGCACACACTGAGTCAGAGTGTCAGCACTCTCTTGACTTGGCACACAACTTGACATGAGTCACTAGAAGGATTTGAAACTTAGGGTTGGAAAAAGCCACTGCTGTTAAGTTGGTACAGACAAAAATATTTGGGCGTCAACTCTTGTGTTCCTGGATATAGCTTGCTCATTCATCTACGTGTTGATTCATTCAATAAATATTCTAATGTACCCAATAAAATACAAAATACTGGGTAAAAAGTTTAATTAGTAAAAAAAAATAATAATAAACAGTGAAAAGCAAGTGTCTCACCTCAATGCGCTAGTTTCTCTGCTAAGGGACAATCACTGCTAGCAGTTTCTTGGAGGATCCTTCTAGAGATATTCTAGGCATATATGTGACTTTCCCTTGGTTTACATAAGTGTTATCGCATCCCTTCAATAGCCTGGGCACTGGTTTATATAAAGTGATGATCAAGACTTGGGCCCTGTCCATGAGGAGGAAATAGAACATAAACCAACTTCCACCTTATGATTGACAAGTCCCTGATTGGAGGTACTTATAGGAGGGGTGGTGGTTTGACTGAATCAGGATTGAAATATCAATGTGTCTTATCAGCTGTCACAAGTAAATTGTTGTTATTAATAGTGAAGTGCCAGCATTTGAAAATTATTTTTTAGCATAGGATAACATGTATTCCTGTGATAATCGACCTCACTTGCATCCTAATTTGCTTATAAGTGAGACAGAAAGGTGTGGAGATTAAGCTGTTTCACTGAGAATTGTGCATGACACTGGATACACCTATGGTAGATTCTCTTGTAAATGTGATCTGGTGCATATCCCAGGTAGTTGAACATTTTGTACAATCAGGGTACAAGAAGAGCATAATTTCTTCATTTTCTGGGGGACCACTAGAAAGTTTTCCCTAAATAGTATATGCTTCCTATTTAGTGGGGTATGGTTTTCCTAGTTGCCTGGTTTCAAAATATTCATCCTTACAATGGAAGGGAAGTCAGGAAGTGACAAAGCCTCCCATCTGGATTGAATACAGTTTGGGACAGTAGTTTGTGCATGGTGAGGCAGATAACACTTTGCAGATTTAGGAGACAGCTGAGTCTGATGCATGTGGATGCAAGCTACTGGTAGAAGGCTTGGAGCAAATCCTTTCAATGCAGCTTGGATTTATGGGAGATTTTCAGGCGCCTGTAGGCTTGGAAGAGGGGTGTACAGTAGTAGTTGGTTCACAAAGAGTTCACGTTTACTTCGGTTCAGCTGGATTCTCACTCCCAATTGAGTTTTACTTCCAGTATGCTTGTAAACCAACTTCAGACTCGGATGCAAACTCGGCTCAATGTCTGATAGGGAGTTAAAGAGAGAAAATAAAAAATGGCATAAATAAGTTTCACATGATTTCCAGTCCAAGCTATGAGCTGGCTCTGGCTCGCTCTATCAGCGAGGAGCAGAAAAAGTTTTGCAAACTTCAGTGACCCTTGCAAAAAGCCTGGTCTACATCCTGCCGTCAGGAGAAAACACAGAACCGGTTAGATGTGCCCTGTTTTGGTTTCTTTTACAGCTTGCCTTGCAGCCATCCTAGGAGAGAATATGGCCCAAGTACATTCTCCTCTTGATCTTCCAAACGTGCCCCTCTAAGGGGCAAAAAGGTTTGCTTTCATTATGGCACATAAGGCAAAAATGTATCTTGGAATGAAGCACAGCTGAATTGCTGAGGGCAGGACTATAAAATACAATCTTTCCCAAGGATTTTCTTCCTTAGGAGCTCAAATAGCAGCCTAGCTTGACAGCAGGGGCTCTAGGCTGACTTAAGTTTTTATATCATGTCAGAAAAATATAAATATAATTATCTTCCTTCATTAAAGAACCCATAACCCAAATTTGTACAGTCAGCCAAATTTCAGTTGAAAAAATACTGAAATATGTTATTATCCTTTTAAAAGTCATCTGTACAACACTAGGATATAAGGCATAAGGTTTGAGAGGGATTTTTTCTTCCTTCCTTCCTTTTTTCTTTCTTTTTAAAAGTCATATGAAGCAGAACTAGATCTGAGTGAAATCTTGCCTTTTCACCTAGTCTTTTTCCCTAGCTAAGTTAAATAAAGCACAAAAAGAGGGCATTTCCCAAGTACCTTATGAGATCCTGTCAATTTGTTTCTTCCCCTTGCTTTGAAAACCACCCCTAAAGAGATAAAATTACTTGCATCGATTCTTACAGAAAAGCAGCCAAGGTTTTATTAAAAACATTGTCCTTCGTACTCTTGCATATTTTCTTTTTCTCCCTAACATGGAAGGACATCAAATATGAAAGAAACACAAATGTACAATACTGCCTCTTTCATCTTTGCTCAATTTCCAAAATCTTCCAACCCACTGCTTTACTTTTCTTTATTAAATTTTAAAGCCGAGTGAGTGGAATGCTGCATTTGAATTGTGAGGCCATGGGGGACGTTGGTGAGAGACTATCTGCATTGTTTCACTCATTCAATTCTCATAAGCTCTTCTCACCCTATATTGGGATTGGCAAAATATTTTTATACCTTGGGGAAGATGATCAAACTAATTGGTTTCCTTTAGAACTCAGAATTCTGGAAGTTCATGATCCTTGATGTGACTGGATTCTTTAGTAATTGAAAAAAAAAAAAGATGAAAAAGTGTCCTGGATACCTGGTCGAATATGCAAACTTTAAGAACAAGTTCAGAGTTTTCTCTCTAATGCATACAATGTATTACAGAGTATTTCTTGGAAGAGCAATCCTCTGAAATACACATGAAAAATAAATTGATGATTAAAAAATCATTTAATGAAAAAATGTGTGATGATCTGGATTTCTTGCTTTTTAAAATTACCAGCTTGATAGAGTTCACTAAAACATGTCCCTGTGAGAAGTGATCTCTAAAAGCCATAGTTGTAAAGCAGACTCTATAGCAAAATAAAGGCAAAATATCTGTGATAATAAGTTAAATGAAAAAAATTCAAAATTTTATCTTTTTTTTTAAAGACTAAAAGAAAACACATCAAAAGAATAGCCTAGAATTACTTGTTATATTTTTCTTTTTCTATTTTCATTCTTTCGGCAATTTGGAATAATTACCTTTCTAACAACAATAATCGAAAGATCAGCTATAGTCCTTATATTTTTAGTGGATCTGATTTATCCTGGACTGCCCTGTGCTTGGAGATGCAGACCTCTGATTTTTAAAAAATATGTGCTTTAAACACAGAATACTTATCAGAAACTGTAATTGTGTTAGATAAAATCTCAGCCCTAAAAGAAAACACAACTGTACGTGCTGGGATAAGCATTTTGAAACCAAATGAATAACTGAGGTTATTAGTTCAACGATGAGCACACCTGAGTTTTAAGACGTATGACCCAATAGCATATGATGAAATCCTGGATCCACAGAGAGTGTCTCATATTCACTAAACTCATCAGAATGAGCATTTAGTTCCTCTAAAGCAAGGTGCAGTAAATCAGGGGAAAGCTGCAGATCCGGTCAGACCTGCTTGCATTCCTTTCCCCTCAGTGATTCCTTAGTTCAACGGGGTTCATCCTTTGGGAATGTTTTAACACCCTTTGGAAACAGTGCCAAAGTCCAGGGCTTTGGCAGCTTGATAAAACCTTATTTTAGGCTGGGTGCGGTGGCTCACGCCTGTAATCCCCCAACACTTTAGGAGGCCAAGGTGGGCGGATCACCTGAGGTCAGGAGTTCGAGACCAGCCTGACCACCATGGTGAAACCCTGTCTCTACTAAAAATACAAAATTAACCGGGCATGGTGGCACATGCCTATGATCCCAGCTACTCAGGTGGCTGAGGCAGGAGAATCGCTTGGACCCTGGAATCGGAGGTTGCAGTGAGCCGAGATTGCACCATTGTACTCCAGCCTGGGCAGCAAGAGAGAAACTGTGTCTCAAAAAACAAACAAACAAACAAACAAAAAACACACAAAACCAAAAAAACACACCGTATTTTATCCTGAGATGGAGAAAAATGTGCCTCTGGGAGGGGCTAAATTATCAAAGGCAATGCTATGTAGCAGCAGTAAGTTAACTAGCAGATCTTGGAGAGATGAGAGCCCCTTTGAACTTGCTGGGAAGTTTAACAGTGAGAGTAAGATTCCTGGGAGAAGATCTGTTACCAAAAGACGATAAAGAACTAGTAAGTAGCTTTCCAGCTGGACAAAAGGCAGGAGAGAGAATCCATCCAGCTGCAGATCCGTGTTTAATTCTTGCACTGGGGGAGGAAGTGAATACATAGAATTTATGGGATGGTGTTGAAAATATAATAGATGCCCAAACAAGAAATTGGGCAGATTCATTTTTCTTTTGTATTATGGACCAGAATTTAAAGTGTCAGTTTGAACAGGGAATTAATTGGACTTGCTGGGATGACAAGTCATGAGCCATTAGGGAAACTGGTGATTTACCGATGCCAAGGCCAGCTCTCTTCCTGGGGACTCTCTTTGAAGTCAGGAGATATTGGGAACACAGGCGGTGAAGGGAGGAATGGAAATTAGGATGAGAACGGGCTTTGTAGTGGTATCATTTCTCCAAAACAATGTAGTGCTTTTCCCTTCTTCATTCATTCAGCAAATATTTCATGACCTCTCTGTGCCTGGCACTCTGCTGGCATTTGGAATTCAAAAATGAATACAGGAGAATTCATCTCTTAAAGAGTCTGGAGGTAATTTCAAACACTGACAAATTTCCTCTTCCTATTCTTATTAGGAAGAGTAGCCTGGAAGATACATTGCCCCATATTTCTATAATCTTATGTTTCTAATTTAAAGACATTTCAAATTTCATATAATTTTACTCTTTTTAGTAAAGGCAATTCATTAAATACATAAGATGTTATTTGAAATGCTTTTTTTTTTAAACCTAAATAAACTCATTTATTAAAAAAGAAAATTCCCCCAAGTCAGACAGAGTTTTCATTCTGATTTTGTTGTTGTTGCTGTTTTGGTAGAGACCAGGTCTCACCATGTTGCCCCTGGTTGGTCTTGAACTCCTCAGCTCATGCAATCCTCCCACCTCAGCCTCCTAAAGTGCTGGGATTACAGGCATGAGCCACTGCGCCCAGACTCGTTGTTGTTTTTTAACAATTTAGTTTCTATATTGATTTCATGAGCCTCCTTTTCCATCTGTTGAAATCCACGGATTGTATTAGAAAGACATTTGACCCATTGGGGGAGATGGATTATTGTTTTTAAATCAATTAGACATCTAACTAGGCTGAAAACAACCACGAAAAGGTTTCTGTTTGTTTACTTGCTTTTGCCTGGCAGCCATACAACCAAAGTATAAAGGCTTGTTTAAAAAAATCTGTTTTGCCTATCTAAACCTTTCTAAAAGGAAGGAAATAAAATTTTGTAACTTTCCAAGAAGTGAAAACCAATTAACATTTTAAAGTCACATTACACTCATAACCTCTAATACATTGTTTTCAGAAGAGCCATTTCTGCTGAGTCAGAACATAAAATAGGATTCAAATACCTATTTCTTTGATAGGTTTAAATGACTGTGACGAACAATCTCAATATTTCTTGCTTTATGGAAAAATTTCAGTTTCTCATGGATCCCACAGGGATTGGACATGATGGTGTTTAAAGGCCTCTAATGATCCCTGCCTTGGATATGTGTAGTCCCCTCCCACTCTGCATCAGGATTGGTCTGTGAAAACAGCAGAAATGATGGTATGACTTTCCCTAGGCTAGATCACAAAAGACCTTGTGGCTCCTCTCTCTCTTTCTCATACATACGCACATCATTCCATCCAGGGGAAGCCAGATGCTGTGTTGTGAGGACAGTCAGGCAGCCCCATGGAGAGGCCCATGTGGCAAAGCATTGAGGACTTCTGCCAATAGCCATATGAATGACCATCTTGGAAGTATGTGCTCCAGCCTTGTATAAACCTTCAGATGACTGCAGCCCCTGCTCAGAGCTTGACTGTAACCCCATCAGAGACCCTAAACCAGAGACACTCATCTAAGTCACTCGTAGGTTCCTAACCTACAGAAACTATGTGAAATAATAAATGTTTATTGTTTTAAGCAGCCAAGGTTTGGGGTAATTTGTGATGGAGCAGTAGATAACAAAGACCCTTTCAAAGTGAGACTAATTGATTCTCTGATTCTCATACCACACTGGTAATAGCTGCCTTGTGAAATATTCTTACTGGAAGCCATGGGAAGTTTTAAATCTCTCTAGATTCCTGCACATTGCTTGCATTAATTAATACATATACATGTGTGTATCCATATATATAAAGTTAATGCATTTTTTTCTAAACATGTTTTGAAATTCATTTTCCATTTTAAAGACAATACATGCTTATTAAAGAAGATGTGAGGAAACGTTAAAAAAAATTACCCATAGTTCTAACACCCAAAGACATCTATAGTTAGCACATTTGAGTGTACTTCCCCATATTTTCTTTCAGGGTGTTTAAAAAAGTAGTTGTGATCATGTGCTGTATAACCATATTTTCACCAAGTCAAATCCACTTCCTTTAATAACAGAGCCCAATAATGTGCTTTGCTCATCTTTGTCATTCAGCTCCCTGCTCCGAGTGACAGGTTCTCAGAGAAATCAGATGCAACTATGTCCTGAGCGTGCAGATGGCTCGTGAGGGTGTCGTGTGTTTGGAGCCAGGCCCTGGCAGGGAGTGACCAGTGCCGGGGGTGCCAGACACATGGAAGATGATTTACATCAACAGGCAGTTCCGTCTGTGCATATTCTTTTTATTTTCAGTACTGACATGTATGTGAAGGGCCAGCCCCTGTCCCCTACTAACTTATATTTATATCCACACATTTCTTAAGGAAATCAACATTTCCTTATTCTCTGTTCTTCATATAGGGCTGCAATGCTGGCAAAGTATAGGCATCAGGACCCTCTCCAAGGCCCTGAGAAGGGTTCTAGAAAATGTTCAGAGGGTCATACGTTTTTGCAAAATTTGCAAAAATAAAAAAACTTGAATCACAATTGGTTAAGACTGCTACATCTTTCCACTCTGCCCCACCCGCCAACCCAACACACATACACTTTCCTTTATGCAGGGTGGTGCTGAGTGGTCATGTGAGGGCATTTTATTGTTACGACTTTTTTTTTTTTTAACAGAGCCTGAAAAATTGTGTCAGTTCCAGGACCTAAAAACCTGGATATACCTCTTCGTCTCTGAATTGCAAATATATAGGTAATATATTTTTAGTATAAATAGATATCTGTGTGTATTTATATATATATTTTTAACAGCTTTTCAATTCTTTGTACAGTGAACATAATTTATTTATTATTTGTTAGCCTTATTTATTAAGTCAGAGGAAATTTCAGAGCCGTAAGGGTTACAGAATGAGGGATTTCTAATGAGTTCAATGTTCTAAGTGGTTTTATGTGATTCCCAGGGTTGTTTAATCAGAATTCATAGGTTCTCAAGAGGCGCTCCTCCTTGTGTTCACAAAACCCCACTTACTGAGTCTATAGATACTTTTTGCAGAAAATGGCTGCCTCTTCAGTTGTCCACTGTGACCCTTCAACTAGGAAAGAACCAAATAGATTTAACCTGCTCAACTTGACGCTTTTGAACAAAAGAGAATGCAGAATATATAGCACCAACCAGGTGAGAGTTCAACTCTATAAAAAACTGTGCTGCTCTCTGAATGTTTATTCACTTTACTTGTTGATAGAGGAATTTATCCTTCTTTTAAAAAATCTTTTGAAATTTTAAAATCAAATCAATGCCTGCTGTAGCAACCAGGAAAATATGCTCTTCAGATGTCCCTTTAAGAGGACCTGCGGCCGGGTGCTGTGGCTCATGCCTGTAATCCCAGCACTTTGGGAGGCTGAGGCAGGCGGATCACGAGGTCAGTATATCGAGACCATCCTGGCTAACACAGTGAAACCCTGTTTCTATTAAAAATACAAAAAAAAAAAAAAAAAAAAAAAAAAAGCCGGGCATGGTGGTGGTGCCTGTAGTCCCAGCTACTTGAGAGGCTAAGGCAGGAGAATGGTGTGAACCTGGGAGGCAGAACGTGCAGGAACTGAGATCGGGCCACTGTACTCCAGCCTGGGCCACAGAGCAAGACTCTGTCTCAAAAAAAAAAAAAAAAAAAAAAAAAAACCTGCTGTGGGGCACATAGCAGAATGACGCCCCCAGCTGCCACATCTTTGGATCTACCGCGGCGTTCATGCTGAGCCATAGCCCTCTGGGCTGCTCCCGTCCAATGACTGAACACTGCAGTGTTCCTGGGGTGCAAGCGCAGGCCCATCCCGCCTGACACAGAACTCTGCTAATGGGCAGCTTTTGCTTAGACAGTCCCTATCAGCCTGGCAAGTCTTTCTCAGAACTGCTCTGGGTTCCCAGGCTATTCCTATCCGGACTTTCCTTGCCTCTCTCTCTTCACAGGTGGCAGACCTGATCTCAATCCCAGCTCTCTCCCTGTCTACCCCTGCTTTCTCCTTCCTTTATCCTTCACAGGCTAAGCATTAAACATCAAGTAAGTAAACCTCAAGTCCCATCTAAGCATGTACTTCTCTGAGCATCTGAACTGACATACATACTCCCTGTTAAAAATGAGCAAATCTGGAAGGGCTTACACGAAGAAGCAACAGTTCCTCCCCTCATTCTGTCCTTCCCCGCATTTCCTCACATGAGGAAACACTTTCAACAGTTTCTCTTATAGCTCTTTGGCAGTTACTTCCATACTCCTAAAATAATAAGTTTATGCCATGTTTATTATTTATTTGATATATATTTTAGATATTTGTTATATACATACAAATATATATAATATGTTTATTTGTTTCCATAATATGTTTATGCCATATCTTTCTTTTTTAACCATTGAAGTATAATGGACACACAATAAACTGTTTATATTTAATGTGAGCAGTCTGATGAATTTTGACATTTATATATGCCACAATCAAGCTATTAAAAAGGGCAAGGGGAAACTTTCAGGGGTGAGCATATTCATCACCCCTGAAAGTTTCCTCATGCTCCTTTTAATACCCCCTACCACCTCTCTCCATACTCTCTGATCTGCTTTCTGTCACTATAGGTTAGTTTTCATTTTTCTAGAATTTTAAATAAATGGAACCTTATAGTATGTGCTATTTTTTTCTGACTTCTTTCACTCATTGTAATTAATTTGAGATTCAACCATGTAGTTGCATGTACCTAATTCATTCTTTCTTGTTACTAAGTAATATATCTCATTGTATAAATACAGCATGATTTGCTTATTCATTCATCTTTTGGTGGACATTTGGGTTGTTTCTAGTATGGGGCTATCAAAAATAAAGTTGCTATGAAGATTTTTATACAAGTGTTTGTATAGATTTACATTTTCTTTTCTCCTTCCTTTCTCAGCGATCATTGCACTTTATCATGGGGTATCCAAAGTCTTGAGTGTCAATTTTTCATATATTTTATCTGGTATTTTTGTTGTTTCAGGCAATATGGTAAATCTAATCCTTCTTACTCCACTCAACTGGAAGTGGAATTATCACATACCTCTTTAGCTAATTGTAATCTCCCTTTGAGTGATCCAGTACCACTTCATGTGTAGTGTATGAACCCCCAGTATACCTGTTTATTCCCTCCCAGCCTTTGTACTATGGTTGTCATATATTTTGCTTTTACTTGTTAAAAACTCTTCAATACATTATTATTACTTTCCTGTTTCTTTAGTCAACAAGTTTAGACATTATCTGCTGATTTCCATAATGTTGACTATGGATTTAACTCACTTGTCTTTCATCTTCCAAATCTGGCCTTTCTTTTCTCCACTTCCCCATAAATTGCCACTAGTTTTAGATGTTTTCTGCTATTAACAGTTACCTTTGTAACTACCAAAAAATATACTCACATCTTTACTTCTAATTCCATCAACCATTTGACAGTACCTCTTAATTCTTTGATTTGTGAGGTGAAAGTATGAAAGCTCTTACCCTTTCCTTCATTTCTTGATTCCTCCTAATCTCAACCAAATGCTTAATTTTAACTTATGTTGTCAAGAAAAAAGAAAATAAAAAACGTGAACCTCATTCTGTAACTACCTGTAAGTCTTCCTTTTTAGGCTGACCCTGTGGGTTGATTCTAAGAGTTGAAAATTGATCAGCAGTGATTATAACATTATGAGTATGGAAAGACTGTTCACTGCTTAGCTGCTTAAGACACTCCGATTTTATGTCTTTTTTTTTTTTCATAGCTTTGTGATTGTCTTGGAATTTCTAATTATTTCCTCCTCTCCATCCCCATCTTTTGCATTGCTGTGATTTTTTTTTTACAACTTGATATTCCCGTTTCTTAAAGATAGTATCAAATATGTGGATTACTTCAGCTCATATACATTTTTTTCCCCAGGTACCTGCCTTTCAAAGCCCTTGTCCCACCAGCTCCAAACTGGACTTTTCTTCTCTAGATTTATTGAAAAGCTAAAACTGAAGAGACAATTAAACCATGTCTTCCTTCCATTTCTCTCCTGTTTGGCTTGTTTCTTCAACTCCATATTTTTCTCTTTTTTGGTTTACTCTCTTGTTTTATTGGACCACATCCTTGAATCACTTCTATAAGAAGGGTATATGGGAGGTAAATTTACTGAGTCCTTCCATGACTTAGAATAACTTTATTCTACTCTCCAATTATATTGATAATTTGATTGAATGTTGACTTTTTCATTTAAAATCATTTTTCCTCAGAACTTTGAAGGCGATGTTTCATTGTCGTCTAGAATTCAGTATTGCTGAGAAATTAGATGACAATCTGGTTTTTTGGAAAATAAGGCAATTTGTTTTTTTCACTTTTCAATTTTTTTTGGATAAAAAGTCTTTGATATTCTTAAATTTCACCATTCTAGGTCATTTTTCTTTCATTTTGTGTAGTATTCTAGTATTTTTTTCTCCTTTTTTTCTTCAGTCTGGAGACTCATGTCTTCCAGCTCTGATAAATTCCCTTTTAAAAATTTGTTTGTATTCTCTCATTTTGTTTGTTCTTTTTGGAGCTTCTGTTCACTGGACATTAGCCTCCCGGATTTGTACATTACAATTTAGCCTTTCTTTCACATTTTTAATCTATTTGTATTTTCTACTTTCTTGGAGATTTCCTTGATTTTATCTTTCAATCAATTTATTAAAACTTTTCTTAAATCACTATACTTTTAATTTCTAAGAGGTCTTTCTTATTTTGGGTCATTCCTTTTTTATAGTATCCAGTTCTTGAATTATAATCTTAATATTTTTTAAATTCTGTCACAGATAATTCTGATAGTTAAAATATCATTTTCTAGTATGTATTCTTAAAATGTGCAAATTTGTGTATATCTTGCATGGGTAATGAGTGTGGACATATCCATGGACATACATTTCTCAAGGGTTGGTATTTTAAAAATCTACTAAGAGATGTTATTTTTCCCTTTAGTAGAATGCAACTTTCTTCAGTGTAAGTTGAATTTTCAAAATATGGAGTTCACATGTTCAGAGTGTGTACTTTCTCATTGACCTAGACCAGCTGCTGCATTGAATTTGCTTTAGAGAAATTTGTTTTTCTTTTTTCAAAAATTTGGGAATTCTTTTCTTTTTTATTGTATGTTTATATCTCGCATGTCAGTTGATGATCTGAAGCCAAGGGACCAATACTGACTGGGTAATGTACGACCAGAACCAGATGAGAATACTTAATAGCTGGGACAGAAACTCTTGCAAGTGTTTAGAAACTGATGTCCTCTCAGAGTCATCCTGGAATGTAGATGTAGTGGGAGGGCTGGGAGAAAGGTCATTAATCTGGAAATTGACCCTTTCAGCATCTGCCTTCCTCCAGATATACTAGTTGGGTGATCTAATTGCATGGTTGTTCAGAGTCTTAAAAGTACATGCAAATTGATAAACTATGCACCAAAATAGTAGCCATGCTTATTTGTGGGTTTCAGGATATGGGATGTTATCTTTCCTTTAAAAATATATATATATCCAGCCGGGCGCAGAGGCTCATGCCTGTAATCCCAGCACTTTGGGAGGCCAAGGTGGGTGGATCACAAGGTCAGGAGTTCGAGACCAGCCTGGCCAACATAGTGAAACCCCGTCTCTACTAAAAATACAAAAAATTAGCCGAGCGTAGTGATGCGAGTCTGTAATCTCAGCTACTCAGGAGGCTGAGAATCTCTCGAACCTGGGAGGCAGAGGTTGCAGTGAGCCAAGATCGCGCCATTGCATTCAAGCCTGGATGACAGTGCAAGACCCCATCACAAAAACAAAAACAAAAACAAATTCCTTATTTCTAAATTTACTACAATGAACATAATTTATGTAATAAGAAAATAATTTATTTTTAAAGTGTATATATGAAGTTTTCTTCTGAATCTCCATTTACTATGTTGAAAGTAGCAAAAAAAAAAAAAAAGTAAAAAAGTAAATTTTAACTCTAGAGCTAATGACTATAGCTGAGATGAAAAGACTAAAATCCTTCAATGGAGAGGGCCAAGAATGTGATAGATAAAGGGGAAGGAGAGTGGGTAAAAATATTGGTGGGGAAGATGTGGGAGCAGAGAGAAGAGGCCTCAGGTATATACTCTTCTGCCCTTCTCAGCGCTCACAAATGATGGAATCATGGCTTTGGATATAGTCTGGATTTGCAGATGGCATATAATTGAAATTGGACATCTGAATTTTCAGTACTACTGTGGTGGAAACTCATGAGGTAGGTTTCTGCCCTAGTATAATAATTCAGAAATAAGTTACACATGTGGTTGGATGGTATGTGCATCACTGACTGCCCATTTAAACAGGCAATATTCAGATCACCCATACCACCCAGGCAGCCTCTGCTTTGAAGAGGGCTTTTGAGAGAAGGCTGGCTTCTCCCTACTGAGGATCTATTCATTTGTAAAATCAACAAATGCAATGGGACCTGTACTGAGATTTTTACTCAGAACCCAGAGTTTAAAATGCTGTCAGGATTGAACGGAATGTAAAAACCACATCACCACAGAATTGCATTAATGAATGATCTGGAAGATGGACTGAAAGTAAAATTTTGATGTATTCTCAAGAGAATGAGAGCAAAACATTGGAATACAAAACTGACTTTTGTATTCTCTCTTTGTTAAAAGGAGGATAAATGTTATCCATTAGAAAGAGTCCATTCTTTTTTGGGAATCCCTATAATTCAGGAATTTGCATCCATGGGCATTACTGAGAAATACCGGTGTTTAGAAATCTTGTGCCTTGAATGGCTTGTTGGGCTATATTTTAGTATGTTTGAGTCACACAACCACCAACTGGCCTAAGAGACTTATTTTAAAATTCTAAGCCTGGAGTATCTAAGAAGATTTTGAAACCAACCCCTAACTTTAAGAGAGGTCAAATTTAAGAATTGCAAAATCAAACTACAATCTTATATTGTATGACTGGCTTAATGATTACTGCCCAGAGTGAATTAACAATACCTAACAATAAATCAAAGGACAAACACTAACTGTGATATGTCTCTCAATATACAACATTTACCTGTCAAGTTGAGTCATTTTCAAGCTTATGATGAGTGCAATGACTTGTTATGTCATACGTTTTTAAAAAAATATATTGTCAGTGTTAGGTACTATGGCTTCTTTTGTTTTTCTGTATTCTGAGAGCAAGGGTTGCAAACCTCCCATTCTCCAGCCACTCCCCCAAAACAAATATACTCAAACAACGTAATTTTTATTGGCTTATTCTTAAGGGCAATATCTTAACATCTTGGTATAACAAGAGTTTCAGAAACAGAATAACACCAGCTAATGTGTTTGTGCGCTTGCAGCATGCCAGACAGTCTTCTAAATACTTTACTTGTATGAATTTATTTAATCCTCACAGCAACCTGATTAGATAAATACGGTCATTATGGATTGAATTATGTTCCTCCCCACACACACAAAAAGATATGCTGGAGTCCTAACCCCTCAATACCTCATAATATGACCTATTTGGACATAGAGCTTTTACAAGCGTAATCAAGGTAAAATGAGGTCACTAGGGTAGATCAGGCACATGTAGACGGAAAATGACCAGAAGAGACACTGAGAGAAGATGCCATCTACAAGCGAAGGAGAAAGGCCTAGAACAGATTCTTCCTTCATAGCCCCCAGAAGGAACCGACCCTGCCTATACCTTAATTCAGATTTCTAGCCTCCTGAACTGTGAGATAAACTTCTGTGAAGTCATCTAGTTTGTGATACTGTGTTACAGCGGCTCTTATAAACTAATATAATTGTACTATTATTGTCCCCATTTAAAAGTTGAGGAAACTGAGGGCAGAAAGGTTAAGTAACAAGACTGAAGTTTGGCCTGGCATGGTGGCTCACACTGGTAATCCCAGCACTTTGGGAGGCTGAGGCAGGTGGATAACCCGTCACCTGAGGTCGGGAGTTTGAGACCAGCCTGGCCAACATAGTGAAACCCGATCTCTACTAAAAATAGAAAAAAATAGCCGGGTGTGGTGGCCAGCATATGTAATCCCGGTTACTCAGGAGTCTGAGGCACAAGAATTGCTTGAACCCTGGAGGCGGAGGTTTCAGTGAGCTGAGATCGCACCACTGAACTCCAGCCTGGACGACAGAGCAAGACTGTCTCAAAAAACAAAACGAACAAACAAAAGACCGAAGTTTATGGCTAGTAAATGGGATGAAAACTCAGTCTGCTTCCAAATTCTGTCTTCCTAAATGGCTAAGGTATTTGACCTCTCTAAATTCAATTATTGTAGATATTGCTCTTGATTCCAGCTCTCCCTGCCAACCTCTTTCCACCCAGTGCAGGGCACAGTTACGATGAACTCTTGATTAAAGTGTACCCAAAATGAAACAAAACAAAACAACAACAACAAAACATCTAATACATATATTGAGCCCTAGTATCAGGCACTTATTATGATCAGGAACTGATAATATAAAGATAATATTATTCTGGTCTCTGTCCAAGACCTCACACTTTAGAAGGGGAACTTAGGGTGAGGGAGCCCCACAGGGGTGCATAGCAGAGATATGAGTCAGTTTCACCTAGGAAGAGGCAAAAACTTCTATGGAAAATACCCCATGTAGAAGATAACCTTTGAGTTGGGCCTTGATAAGTGGAAAGAATTTGATCGATGGCTAACATAGAGAAACATTTGGAAATAGTTTCATTTTGGTGAATGTAGTTGGATACGCAGGATTAGTAGCTCTAATTTTAAGAATATATGAATGAAAAAGCAACACTGGAGCTCTAGGCAATTGCTTGGCAAGGCTACTTTTATCAAATGAGAGAAGAGCTGTAGACAGCAGATAGTTTCTGCTTTTCACAGTTATACTCCAAAGGCCATTAGCTTAAAGTTTAATAAACCTGCATGACCTAATGGAAGAAAGACTTGGGAACCTTAATTGGATTTTTCAGGGGCAGTTGAACCTGTACCAGTTGAAACTGGGACCAGTAAGGGAGGCTGATTAAAGTCTCAGGGTCAGGGTAATACTGAAGCTGGAATATAGTCTGGAATATAGTTTGACCTTCATGGTATTGGCTAACACTGAATGAATAGCTTCCCCATAATATTAAAAATGTCTGTCTTCTCTTAAAAATACAAATCAAAAGATCTGGCAATATCGGGCTTGCATTTCTATAGGGGCTTCCTTTGTGTATTAGTCCAGGCAGGCTATCCTGTGATGTCCTAACAACACACCCAAACCTGTAATAAATCATCAGAGGAATACATTGTTTTTTATTCATGTCAAAATCCATGTGTCAATGTAATTTCGGTAGCTTTTCTTTGAGTGATGACCCAGGAACCTAGACTTCTAATCTGTGGCTTTGCTCTATTCGTCGCATGGCTCCCAGGATCTCCTGGGGTATTTTTTTTCACTTCAGTAGGGGGAAAAGAAAGAGTGAATAATCGAGTGGGAGATTTTTCATGGACCAGGCCTGGATGGAGCACTCATTCCTACTATATACATTCCATTGGCCAGAACTCAGTCACATGGCCCTAACTAATTATAAGGAAAGCTGGGAAATATAGTCTAGCAGGAAGAAGAGGAAATAGAGTTTGTTAAGCACATAGCAACCACATATGTACTCTGCAGCTCACCATAGCTCCTACTCAGACTTCTTCACTAATTTATCTACCTAGCTTCCGTAGGCATTTGAGTTTGCAATCCCCAGTTTAGGTATTGAGAGTTGTAGTAGAAATTACTCAGATTTGGAGTTAGACAGACCTGTTTGAAAATTGGTTGGCCACAGTATTGCTTAAGATAATAGTGCCTTAAGAGAGACCAAAACATAGTTGCTTAAATGAGATAAAAGAAATACTCCCCCACATAGAAGTCCAAGTTGATAGTGATTCTAGAATGGAAGGCAGCCCTACCTCTGAGGTCATTCAGAAATCCAAATTCCTTCTATCTTGATGGTCTGCTACCCCTAAAGTGTGATCCTGGTCCATGTGAT